>NW_024627151.1:0-3577 GCF_008729295.1 Plectropomus leopardus | reverse complement strand
TGAGGACTTTGCAGACCACTTCAGAAGTAAAATCAATGACATCAGATGGAGTCTTTTACCGCATTAGATTTTAAGTGTTGACTCACCCAGATCATTGATGTTACCGGAGGAAACACTGGAGAGTTTTGCCCTGGTAGATGCGAGGACACTTGGTCGAGTTTTCTCCCAAGTAAAGCCCACAACCTGCCTCTCAGACCCAATTCCCACTCCATTTTTTAAAACGTTTCATGCATTCTTTGAGGAACAATTGTTATACATGGTGAATTGCTCTCTTCAGACGGGTGTCTTCCCCACCTCCTTTAAAACGGCGGTGGTGAAGCCCTTTCTGAAGAGGAGCAATTTAGATCCCAACATTTTTAATAATTATCGGCCTGTATCCAACTTACCATTTTTAAGTAAAATCTTGGAAAAACTTGTGTTTAACCAAGTAAATGACTTTTTAATCACAAATAACATTTTAGAGAGGTGTCAGTCTGGTTTTAGGATGAATCACAGTACCGAGACGGCCCTTGTACAGATTTTAAATGACATCAGGCTCAACTTAGATAACCATAAACTCACTGTCTTGATACTACTGGATCTAACTGCCGCCTTTGACACAGTAGACCATCACATTTTATTAAATAGACTGAGGAACCTGGTCGGCCTCTCTGGTACTGTTCTGAACTGGTTTGACTCCTACCTCACAGATCGACACTTCTTTGTAAGTATGGATACATGTTCCTCAGGAATCCATGAGATAAAGTGTGGGGTTCCCCAAGGGTCAATTTTAGGCCCAACTCTTTTTAATCTGTACATGCTTCCCCTTGGGGACGTCATCAGGAGTCACGGCATCAGCTTTCATAGTTATGCTGACGATACTCAACTGTACATCGCTGTGTCTCCTGATGACACAGGGCCTATTGATGCCCTTTTTAACTGCATTCCAGACATAAATTCATGGATGGCAGCAAATTTCCTACAGCTCAACCAGGACAGAACAGAGGTTTTAGTCATCGGTCCTGAAGGCCAGAAAGAGAGACTTTTACCAAAGTTACAGGCTTTTAGAACATCACAATCTGTAACAAATCTGGGTGTGATTTTTGACTCTGAGCTTACTTTTATCCCACACATCAAAAACACAACAAAAATTGGTTTTTATCATCTAAAGAACATAGCCAGAGTCCGCCCGTTTCTCTCTCAGGCCAGCACGGAGGTACTGATGCATGCTTTTATCTCTTGTCGTCTAGATTATTGTAATGCCCTGCTCTCTGGTCTTCCCAAAAAGAGCATTTCCAATTTACAACTATTGCAGAACTCAGCCGCACGAGTGCTGACGAGGACCAGAGGGCGGGAGCACATTACACCGGTTTTAAAATCGCTTCATTGGCTCCCGGTGCATTTCAGGATTGATTTTAAGGTTCTTTTACTTGTTTTTAAGTGTCTCAAAGGTCTTGGGCCTTCTTACCTAACTGAGCTGCTTTTACCTTATCAACCCTCGCGGACCCTGAGGTCCTCCGGCACTGGCCTTCTAACCATACCACAAGTTAGCTCTAAAAGAAATGGGGAGGCGGCTTTCAGTTACTATGGCCCCCGTCTGTGGAACAGCCTGCCGGAGAACCTCAGGATCACAGACAGTGTTGAGGTTTTTAAAAAGAGGCTCAAGACCCATCTTTTCAATCAGGCTTTTAACTAACTACCTAACTAACTAACTATTTATTTATTTATTTATTCTACTTTTTTATTTTATCTTATTCCACTGTTTTAGTCTCCCATTTATTTATTTATTTATTTATTAGCGGTTATAACCTTTAAACTATTTTACTGTGCACTTGCATTCTTTGTCTTATTTTACTGTTTTGGTCCCTTATGTTCTTAGCTTTTATGTTTTTTACCTTATTTTATTGTGTTAGTTTTTAGCTCCAGTGTTTCCTCATGGGTGCCTACCGGACTGGGAGTTGTCTCTGGTCCACCACTGGGGGTGCTGTACCCTGGACTGTTTCGGCCAGGGTGACTAGAGGGCTCGGCATCTTGGTGCGGGCACTCCTGTCCGCCCGGGTTGGGATGGTCTCTGTGGCGGCGCCCCGACAATGCTGGACTGTGACCTCTCTCAGTGAGGTTGGCCCCCAAAGGTGGCTTCTCCCTCGCCTCAGGTCTCAGTGCCTAGCCATGTCTCTTTAGTAACAGCTGGTATGTGTAAGTGTGTGTGTGCGTGTGTGTGGGTGGTGAGGGGGGTGATCGGGTGCCGTTGCGAATATGTGTGGGAATATCTACATGAATGTGTGTGTTTTGTTGCGTACGTATATGTGGGGGTGGGAGGGTCAGGCTGTCTGTATTTTTCTTGATTTTCTTTGATGTTTTTCATTTCTGTTATTGTTTTTAATCTCTGTGAGGCACTTTGTGTTACTCTTTGTATGAAAAGTGCCATACAAATAAAGATTTGATTTGATTTGATTTGAATCCCTCTTTTGAAACCGTGAGTGGGAATGTAATGATTAATCAAACATTTGATTACTGAAGTGGCGTCCTCTTTCACTGTGGGGTAGGCCTCAACCCACCTCGAAAAGGAGTCCACAATGACCAACATGTAACGTTCCCGTTCTCACGTTTCAACATGTCTGTAAAATCAATGTTTATCTCTTGACCTGGAGCTGTCGGCTCTGGATATTTGCCAGCCTCCACTTTAAGAGCTGGTCTTACGTTGCATGTTTGACACACTTCACGCTCTTTTACAACATTCCTGAGAGCTTCATGCTTCCTGTCGATCCACCAATGTCGTAAGTCATCTGGCCAATGTTTCTGTGGTCAGGTCCGTGAATCTGTGTCAACTGTGGGGGCATTATTACTTGATTATTTACAAGCCATATATCTTGGCTGTTCTGTTGCCCCCTTTTGACTGCCAGTACTTTTTTGTTTCTTCAGAAATAGCCCCTTGTGCTTTTTTAATCGTCTCCATATTTACATGATCACTTATTAGTGGGTCTGAGGCCATCATTATCATATTTACAATGTATCCAGCTGCCTGTTTTGCTGCACGGTCAGCTGCATCGTTTCCTTTGGCTTCTCTGAAATTTAAAATGCTATGACCTTTCACCTTCATTATGGCTACTTCTTTTGGGAGTTGTAAGGCTTCTGCTAACTCCCTCATCATTGTTTCATGTGCCATACTTTTTCCTCCACTGGTCATGAAGCCTGCTTGTATCCATCCTGTTAGATCTCTGTGTACCGCATTGTATACATGTGCTGAATCTGTATAGATATTTACACTTTTATCATGCGATGTCTCTAGGGCTGCTATTACTCCTCTCAGCTCTGCTTTTTGGGCTGATACGCTTCCAGTCATCTTTTCTTGTTTGACTATGTCGAGTGTATCATCTGCCCCTAATTTTACCACAGCATATCCTGCTTGGAGCCCCTGGTCTGGATGTCTGAAACAACACCCATCTGTGTACAACTCCACTTCTGCGTTAGACAGCGGAGTTTCACTGAGATCAGATCTTACTTTAGTTTTATCCTGAGTTGCTGTTATACAACAATGTGGGGGTCCTTCCAGTGTTTGATCCGCCATGTTTATACCTTGATGTACAAATGTTATGTG
>NW_024627150.1:0-1332 GCF_008729295.1 Plectropomus leopardus | reverse complement strand
GCGTCTTATCGCCTGTATTTCCCCTCTTCCTTATGGAAGTTAAACCTTAAAATACCGCCGCACCACATAAGTCTCATACTGTCAACATCAGGGTTACATGACAGTGTCTTATCACCTGAGCCACCTTGTCTGACAACTTAACACAGCTTCCATGTGCATTTCTCCTCTTCCTTATGGAAGTTAAACCTTTAAAGTCCACGGCATCGCATGAGCCTTGAACCGCCAACCTCTTGGTTACATGACAGTGTCACCTCAGCACCTTATTACCAGAGCCACCTTGCCTGATAGTTCAACAGTGCTTCCATGCGTATTTCCCCTCTTCCTTATGGAAGTTAAACCTTAAAGTACCACCGCACAACCTAAGTCTCGTACTGTCAACATCAGGGTCACATGACAGAGTCTTATCACCTGAGCCACCTTGTTCCACCATGGAAGCTAAATCTTAAAAGTGCACTGAGCCATATAAGTCTTAAACTGACAGCCTAAGAGTTACATGGCAGCATCTTATCACCCGTATTTCCTCTCTCCCTTATGGAAGTTAAACCTTTAAAGTCCACGGCATTGCATGAGCCTTGAACCGCCAACCTCTAGGTAACATGGCAGTGTCTTATCACCTGAGCCACCTTGTCTGACAGTTTGGTATAGCTTCCATGTGTATTTGTCCTCTTCCTTATGGAAGCTAAACCTTAAAAGTGCACTGCGCCATATAAGTCTTAAACTGACGACCTAAGAGTTACATGGCAGCGTCTTATCACCCGTGTTTCCTCTCTCCCTTATGGAAGTTAAACCTTTAAAGTCCACCGCATCGCATGAGCCTTGAACCGCCAACCTCTTGGTTACATGACAGTGTCACCTCAGCACCTTATTACCAGAGCCACCTTGCCTGATAGCTCAACAGTGCTTCCATGTGTATTTCCCCTCTTCCTTATGGAAGTTAAACCTTAAAGTACCGCCACACAACCTAAGTCTCGTACTGTCAACATCAGGGTCACATGACAGTGTCTTATCACCTGAGCCACCTTGTTCCACCATGGAAGCTAAACCTTAAAAGTGCACTGCGCCATATAAGTCTTAAACTGACGACCTAAGAGTTACATGGCAGCGTCTTATCACCCGTGTTTCCTCTCTCCCTTATGGAAGCTAAACCTTAAAAGTGCACTGCGCCATATAAGTCTTAAGCTGACGACCTAAGAGTTACATGGCAGCGTCTTGTCACCCGTGTTTCCTCTCTCCCTTATGGAAGTTAAACCATTAAAGTCCACCGCATCGCCTGAGCCTTGAACCGCCAACCTCTAGGTAACGTGGCAGTGTCTTATCACCTGAGCCACCTTG
>NW_024627149.1:0-3141 GCF_008729295.1 Plectropomus leopardus | reverse complement strand
ATATATATATATATATTTTAAGAAATCACACCAATTTGCTCAGAGTTCATAGATTTAAATGCTTGTGAAGCATGTCTGCTTTTTTCCCCTTTGAGTTACAGTGTTACTCAGATTTCTGCTGGAAACAGAATTTCTTTGAAGCAATCAAGCAACAACAATCTTTTTTTTAGTTTTTTTTTTTTAGTTAGTATAAACTACTTTCATTATACGAGGGGATTGCGAGCGCTCTCAGACATCTGACCTGAATTCTTCTCAATTCTCATCCCCAATAATCATGTCCTCAAAGGTCTCGTTACAGTCGTCTCCCAGGTGAAGTTAACCCTTCTCTGTTTGGATCCACATCACTGACCAGCTTTGACGGAGCACGAACGCAGCAGTGGTCATCCCCAAAGTATCATCACATTAAAAATATCGATGCAAAAACTCAGTTCTCAGATGACGTGTCTGATCTGGAACAAATAGTTACGAAAGAGTTCAGGACGCCACGTTCAACACACTTTTAAAGCCCGATTTATGGCCGGGTGTCGTTCGACAGAAATTATTTGATGTAGAAAAGTGCCGCTCTAAACTGCTCTTTCATGTCGTGCACCTGATGTCGAACAGAAAACAACAGTGAACAGTGTCTAACTATCAAGTAGCACCAGGTAACACTGCAGCTGTTGTCCACACTGAATCCACTAAATAAGAACCTCTGTTACTGCATGTAAACAAACCGCGTAGCTATCAGCTGTGCGCTCGAGATCAGACTGGAGTCGTAAACACTAACAACACAAGTGAGTAGCAGACTTGTTATCTTCCTACGTTTGTAATGTAACTGCTTTAATCAGAAAAAAAAAACATGTTTTATATTGTTATATTTACTGGAAATTACATACAATGTAACCAACAGCAAGAAATGTTAGCCTAGCTTATTTTTAGCAATGCTCATTCAGCTCAGCCGAAACTTTTAAGCTTCCCGGCGATCTCCCTCCAGCCAGCTGACACTGCCTTTGGATTTCTGTACAATAAAGAGGTTTCATATAAATAATTCCTGATTTTAGCTTCAGGTATCAGCCAGTCCTTGTCCAATGCGGCACTTTCAAAGCGAGCGTCAGATATAAAAAGAAATAGCGTCTGACGGAAGTTCAGCTCACACACCTGCAGCCAGTGAGAACAGCTCTTTTGTTGCCTTCAGATCTAAAATGTTGCCATATTCATGCAGTTTCAGTCTTTTTAATTGACTAAAGGCCTACAACGGAAAAACAGCTGGGCGTTCTTGAGGAGCTGGGCTGCGTGCACGTGGCCAAAACAGAAATTGACAAGCAGTGCAACTCCGCACCTTGAGCTGAAAATAGTTTAACTTTTATGAACACCCTAAATCCACCAGAAAAATCCATTTCAGCAATAGAGGAGCACCCAACTGGCGTGCTGTACCACAGGGAAACTTTTTGTGTTGTTTTTAAATGCAAAGGAAAAACTTTTCTGTTTTTAGTATGGCCGTTCAAGTCTAAACTTGATCTAACTCTGCTGTTTCTACTTTCATCACCCCCAAAAAGTAAACAAACATAGCGTGCGCCACTCTCCCTACTTCTGCTTACATGTTGCCGTCACCGGCCGCAGTAAATTAAAACAGGACTTGTATGACACTAGCTGCACCATCAGTAAATTTACATTTGTGATATTATATTAATCACGCTGCCATTAATGCAGTCCGAGCTGGATTTAGCGCTGTGACTTATGCTACTTTTGAATTTGCCAGAATGTGACATAATAACAAATGTCGGTTTGCATAAATCAAACCGGTTTAAGCTCGGCCCGGCAAAACCTGAAATCGACCCGACTCTGCATCACACAGCTTTAATTTCTGTCGAGCAGCACTCATCAAAAGCATCTACCATAAATCAGGCTCCACTCTGCCCACCAGCGAGGCGTTCACTGACATACGTGTAAAATCAGCCGCTGCAGCAGGTTGATGCCCGGAGGAGGCCAAACCTTCGCCGCCTGCATCCTCCCCCATATTCTACCTCCCTCCCCCTGCAGGAAGGAGGGACGCTCGCTTGCTGGAGAAAAAGGCAACCGGAGAACATTCAACTCATAGAAAAATGTGCAATGATTCCAGTATCATCTTTACACAAAATGTTCACATCTCTATAATAATCTAGAATCTTTTCTTTATTTTTTTTGTTTGAAATTCCTGCATTGCTCTCAGCTTTTTTACGTACCAACCAGCGTGATACCAACAACCGTTCTGCGAGTTCATGATTGGGAGGAAAAAAAAAAGTTGGCCCAGTCTGTCTGCTCCACACCAGTTCTGGATCAGACTGGGACGACTCCTGTCTCACAGCGTGGCGCCAAACAAACGTCCCAACCAGCGGCTGAACATCGGCTGCACCGCGAGCAGCAGGTGGACCTGTGTGGTGCGTTTATGGCACAGGTTGGACTAGGAGGAACACTTAAAAAAAAAAAAAAAAAAAAAATCGGACTGCGTCAGAGGAGCGCTGAGGTTGCCAGGTCTGCAGAAGGAATAAAATAAAAAATATCCACAAATAATTCCTGCTGTAATAAGAGCTTTGAGCGAGCTGGCTGGGAGTGTTTGTGATGCGTCCCCTCTTCTTCGCCCCCCCACCTCTCTTTATCTCATCTGTGGCTCGGTGGAGGGCCGGCTGGTTGGCACCGCCCGCCTGGCAGTCCCATGGCGATAAAATCTAACTAACACACATCAGCAAAACAGAAAGAAGAAGATATATCCAGAGCCAAAACAACCCCCGAAAACTGTTTAGCAGGAGGACAAACTAGAACAATATGGTGATAGAAAGACGGGTTCAATCACACGCACGCACACACACACACACACACACACACACACACACACGCACACACGCACACACGCACACACGCACACACGCACACACGCACGTTTCATTAAAATACTGGAGTCATTAAACTGCTCTATACTTGAGCATTTCCCCATCCCACTTTCTACACATTTACACTTAATATGGTTTCATTCACCTCCCTCGCCCCCAAATCTTGACCTTTGACCCCTACCCTTGCAACCGCACCTCTCCCACCCTCCCTCCCCTTCTCCTCGGCCCACAGCGAGGGGCAGGAGGGAAAAAAAAAAGATGGAGTAATAATACTGCATCTACATCAGGTGAGTGA
>NW_024627148.1:0-2934 GCF_008729295.1 Plectropomus leopardus | reverse complement strand
TAAACAATTAATAACAAACAAAATACAGCCAGTTAAGGTTTTCAGTGCTTTTTAAAGGTCAGTTAATATCATTTTGTCCACAGACATTCACAAACACGTTACCTCTACGGAGTTCCTCCATTGTTCTGGGAATTACCCATAATCCTTCGCTAACTAAGACTGCAGGTACCGATAAAAACAGCAGATGGCGCTGTCGTCCCATTTAACAGGATTTAACCAATTATTTTATCCTGAACCTTTTTAACTATGTTACACAGGCAACACAGCGTCGAGAATCCCAGGTCAGGTGAGCTGGCGGGAGAGGGAGGGCGCCACGACACATCACGCCTCAGGCAAACCTGACCTCCACGAAGTGAGACCGAGGTGAAGCGACTTTTTTTTTTTTGCTTTGTTTTTTGGGAGTTTTTCCTTGGGTGATGTGAGGGTCTGAGGGCAGAGGGATGTCGTAAACTGTACAGCCCACTGAGGCGAACCATGTTTTGTGACAATGGGCTCAACGAATAAAACTGACTTGACTTGACTCGCCAGAGGCAGCATGTCCCCGCTTCCTATTCAGCACGGACCGCCGGAAGTGGTTGAAGACGAACCGGCCCTTTAACTGAGGTGCTGACGTCATGGCGCACGACGGGAGCCGCCGCAATGACGTCATCCGGAAGAGCGCCGATGTTGACAGAGCGGCACTCAGACGTCACCATGTCGAAAAGCTTGTTGTCAGTTGTGCGAAACGGTATTCCCCGGTCTGCAAAGGCGGCCGGCAAACGGGAGACCTCGCCGGAGCGTGGTGACGCCGCGCTCCAGCGCACATCGCTCGACGGCGAGCCGCCGAGCCGGCAGAGTCGAGACAACGGCGGGAGGCCGCCACCGTCCTCCGCGGCGACGGAGTAGGAGAACCGCGGCGGCGCAGGGCTGCACGGGGGCGACCGCGTCCTCTTCTTTCCGCTGAGGGTGGCGGACCAGGAGACGCAGAGGAGCCATCGGCCGAGCCGTACATGGATGGTGAGCAGAGAGGAGCCAGGTGGAACATGGACCATGGAGGGAACCGAGGGGCCGGCGGCCGGTTGCACTGCCGAAGTCGGCGTCTCCGGCACGGACGCGACAGAGAAGTTGTCGGCGTCGGACCCTGAGGACGCCTGCACGGCCAGGTGGAGACGGTGAGGGCCATCGTCACGACTTCGACCGAACAGGTCGTCATCCGACGGGGACAGAGAGACAGGATCCATAATAGGGGTGAGTGAGCGAACCGCAGCCGACCGAGAGCGAAACGGTACGTGGTGTGTCGGTACGCGCTCGTGCAGAATAACGAGAACGAAAGGGGGAGATCGGGTTAGGAGGGTATTTAAGCCGGAAGAGGCGCGGTTGAGGCGCGGTAGAGGTGCGGTAGAGGCGTGGTCCTGCTCCTGAAACTCTGCTGTATAGCTTCACATGAACATGTTGGTAAGGGTAATAAATGAATCAGGTAAACCAGAATGGCAGGGACCTGTCCTGTTAGTCCTGTTCTGCTTCCTGCAGTGAAATAGCAGATCTCACAACTACTGCTTCACTTTTCCTACATTACCTATGAACAGAGAAATATTTTTATTGATCCTGATGGTTTTGATTGCAGCTGTAATATTTTCTGCCAGCAATCAGTTAACTGGCAACCAGCTCAAAGGTTCACATAGATAGTCCAAGAGAAACTGTATCACCAGACTGTTAAGCTTAACTTACTTAAGTTTAATTTATTTATTGTTAGCTGTAGCCTTAAATTTAACCCATAGTCATTTAAAATCTGACATTTAAATTTCTATGCACACAGTTCATTAAAGTGAACTATTAAGTCTTTTTTTCCTGCAAAACCTGAACACTTTCTTTATAATTTGGTTTTGTTAATGATTTGTTGCTTAAAACATGTTACAATTCTTAATGGCTGTGCTCAAATACATGACCTGTTATAATCTAAATTCAAACTAAATATAATGCAGCACTGAGCTGAGTGACTTAAGGTCAACAGCCTGTTAATGATTTACAGACTTTGGCTGTGCAGTCTTAGGATCTGGTGCTCCGTGTAGCAGGTACGTCGTCTTCTGAATTTATTTTTTACTTTTTTACATGTTAGAACTGACTTCTATAAACTTCTAAAAACAGTATCACATATCCAAGAATAAAAGTAGGTCTGCATTTTGAATTTTGGGCTCTGTGGTAATACTCAAGAGGTATGAAGTCTATTTTTTAAATCTGTGCAAAAAGTTCAAATCACCAATGAAAGGTATTTTCAAATGTTGAGAAACTGTTATATAGTTATTCAAGTTCAATCGGCCTTTAATTTTACGTTTATTTGTTTTAACTTATTTGAACGGAAGCTTGTCAGTTTGAACCCGTGTATTTTATCATTGTAATAGGAGTCATTGGACTTTGTATCATAAAAACAACTTTGATAAGTTTAAACACTTTAACAAGTTTGTGAGGACATCTTTAAAAATCCATCAAGTCTTTGCAATGTTAGCAACAAAATTTAAAATATAACTCCGTTTAATTTGCACCATGAAAAGATTTTAAATATGAACTCTGTTGCCAAAAGTGAAAGGTGCATTAATCAGACATGTTGCAGTTTTGACATCACATCAAAAGTTTAAGTGAGATAAACCACAAAACTTTTCCAGAAATTACTTTATTTTGACTGCACTGGCTAAACACAGTTTTCAATACATTTTTTTCCATATAATGTATCACTAGTCTATTTTCAGATCTTTAAGATGTGTCCCCAGATGAATGGACTGTCCCTCCAGTCTTCGCTCAGAGTCCTCAGTATTTTGGTTTTCCATCTCCTGACACACTCCTGTAGAGGTAACTCACACAAATAAAGTCTAATGGTCACAGTGAGACAAAACTGTAAACCATATAAATAGCTTATATGTCTGTTTAGGCACATTTCACAAGTAGTTATATCTTTAATTC
>NW_024627147.1:0-2180 GCF_008729295.1 Plectropomus leopardus | reverse complement strand
TTACAAAACAAAAATGTATGTATAGATATTTTTTTCCACATTTTCAGCACTTTTGTTCAGCTCATTTTCTTTTTTGCTCTCCTATTTTACATTTTTTGATTTTATTTTTAAAATATATATTTTTTGCTTTTTTCAGGTATTTTCTTCTAACACTTTCATTAATTTCTTGCTAATTTTTGGGCCATATCTTATTAAGTTGCTCATTGCCTTCTCCCATGTTTTTGAAAGAAATCAAAACAACTGGTTTAGATTTCAAGGACTTAACAGACTTTCTTTACAAAAAAATGGTTGAAAATGTAACAGAACGTAAATAAAAAAAACCTTTTGATTAAATAATGAAACCGATGAGTTATTTGAGGAGACTGATGTTCTCACGTCCGTAAATATGAAGCTACATCAGCTCAGCAGAGCATCAGGCCTGGAAACTCAGGGAGCAAAGCCTAATACAAAAATGTAAAACTTATACAACTTTTTACTAAAATTTTTCCAGTTTCAGGGCTCTGTACTTCACAAGCGTGGGAATTCAGATTTTTTTCATGCCAATTTTACCCCTCTGTTCCCATCCAATCCATCCTCCAGCCTTCAACTTTCAGTGTTTTACATCAAACATATACTTAAGTCTTTGAGCCGAGTTCTGCTGTGTTTTCACTCTGGCTGCATAAATCAGCCTGCAGAATCTGTTCTTGTCTGACCATAAACCACTCAGTGTGTTTGCCTCTGAGCGCAGCGGCATAAAAAGCCAAATTACAGGCTCCCACGTTCAGCTTTTAACCGTTGTGTAACAGTCGGTGTGCAGCACACGGAGACACTCGCCTGTGTGAATGAGCTTGTGTGTTTCCAGAGTCGTCCTCTCGCTGAACGTCTTTCCACACAGCTCGCACATGAAGTCCTTTATACCTGCGAGCAGAGAACACACAAACCGACGTTTAGAGTCAGAGTCAATCATTAGGAGCATGCAGCAACCACGTGTTTGTGTCTAACCTGGACAATATTTTCACGATTTTGTCTTAGTCACGAATGGGAAGAACCTTTTTTTTTTAATAGGTTAAACATTGAGTGAGAGTGCTGCAGCCAGCAGAGCTGAAACAGGCTGTTTCCACCGGGCACGTTCACACCCTCGATTTACATCCAGTACAAGTGCTCGTTTTTTGACAATTCGACAATTTCTTAAGAAAAAAAAAATTGATTTTTTTTCTTGCTACAGAAAAAAAAAAGATTTTTTTTCTTGCTAGAGAAAAAAAAAAAAGATTTTTTTTTCTTGCCACAGGAAAAAAAGGTGCTTTTCATTTTTATTTAAACACTTTTGGTGATTTTTAAAGAAAAAAATTGAGAGGTTGTTTTTTTTTCTTCAGATTTTTTTTTATCATTTTCAAAGGAAAATCTTTTTTTAAAAATATTTTTGGTGATTTTTAAAGAAAACTTTCAGTCCTGCGGGCTGCCTGTTTGAAAGGCATTCTTTCATAAAGTGACACTTTATCACAGTCAGAAACTGCAAAAACAGCAATTATCGTTGTATTTTTAAACTGGTACTTGTCACACCATGTCTTATTTAACAGGTTTGTGACACAAAATTCCATGACTGACCAAAACTTTCAGAGTAAATTTAGTTTTCCAAAACTTTTACAGGTCTGGAAATTTTTATTTGCAAATGTAACATCTTTCCCAGGTTTCTCACGACCGCGTGAACCCTGACCTTTAAAAAAATGATTTATTCTGAAGCAAAGGTTTTTGTTTTCTTACACCTCTTATGAATCACTAACACACATTCTGACTCACCTGTGTGTCTCTTGTAGTGTTTCAGCATGTTGACTTTTTGGGCAAACTTGCGGTTACACTCCTTACACTCGTACTCTTTGATGCCCTTGTGAAGCTTCATGTGGTGCCGCAGAGCGTGTTTGGTCTTCATGCCTGCACGACAAAAGATCAGATGTCGTACGTGAATCATGTTTGTTTACACAGCGAGAGGTAAGTAACGAGGCGTCCGATGCAGCGGCGACGGCCTGACCTTTCCCGCACTCTGCACACAGGAAGTCCCGGATGTCATCGTGAACCCTGAGGTGCTCCTTCAGCATGTCCTTCCTCGCAAATGATTTGCCGCATTTATCGCAGCTGTGGCTCTTCACGCCTGGATCACCACACACACAGACACACACACACACACACACACACACACACACACA
>NW_024627146.1:0-1844 GCF_008729295.1 Plectropomus leopardus | reverse complement strand
GCGGCTGCTGCTTTTCCACGTCTCTACTAACTCTCCGTGAAAACTACATTTAAATACGGTGTCGGAGTGCGGCTTGGACGGAGACTGACGGTGTTTTCTGCCGGAAAAGGAGCTAAAATGATCGGGTCCGGCTCGGTATCTGTTTCCATCTCTGCGGATCGGAGCCGATAAAAAGCGGTGAGTCCTACAGATACATTTGTTCCGGGTGAATGTTTATTGTAACATGCCTCATGTCAGCTGGTTTTTGTCCAGGTTGAAAGCGGTTAGCTTAAATGTTGGTATGTACGAACTCTTCGGCTTTAAGCTAAGTGACGTTAGCAGTTTAACAGGCTGCAGGCTGAACATAAACCGCCACGACTTTTATCATTTATAACGAACTTCGTGCAAGAAACGAACAAAATGTATCTTATTTTTGTTCTAATCCATCATTTGTTCTTAAGGTGGTTTAGTGAGACATTTTTTTGAAATTCCTGCTTCTGTGAGCGTTCTTGAAAAAAAAGCTCAACAAATGACACATTTCTGTAATACCGATCCTAAATCCGAGTCCTAAAATCCTAGAAATGTCCTAAAATCATTGAAACGTCCTAGAATCTTAGAAACGTCTTAAAATCCTAGGAATGCCCTAAAATCCAAGAAACGTCTTAAAATCACAGAAATGTCCTAAAATCTAAGAAATACCTTAAAATCCTAGAAATTTCTTTAAATCCTAGAAACGTCTTAAAATCACAGAAATGTCCTAAAATCTAAGAAATATACTAAAATCCTAGAGATTTAATAAAATCCAATAAACGCCCTAAAATCCTAAAAAAAAAGTCCTAAAAAAATGTATGGGGTTGCTGCAACTGGTCCCTGGCCACCCTTGTTTTGCAAAAGTGGCCCCAGCTTTTGCAAAAAGACCACTGGCAAAAAGTGCCCGTGCAGGATCCCCCACACCCGACAGAGGTCTTAGCTTAGACCCTAGTGTCCTAAAAATCCTTAAAATGTCCTAAAATCCTAGAAACAAGCCAGAGGGCAAAACTTTATGTATCACATTTACTTCAGTTGGAAGCACAATGAGAGTGTGAGATGCAGGCACACAACAAAAACTGTCACCTGACTATTAAAGGGAAACAAATCCATTAAAACTAAAAAGTCATAAAATAATTATGAAGATGAATAATAAACCAATATGAGACACAGTCATGTGAGTTAGAGCTGATATAAAGCGTTAATATATAGCCTATATATGTGTGTGTGTGTGTGTGTGTGTGTGTGTGTGTGTGTGTGTGTGTTTCATTGACTGTAGTTATATTTTCTGTCCACAGGGCGTCACACTCGGCCTCTGGTTGGCTGCACTGAGTGCTGTGTCACCTCATAGGAATAAAGGTAGGTCGCTGAATTGTTCATTTCAGGGTGTTTTGGAGATTTGTGTGGGCAGGAAATCACGATGTTAGTTTCAGAAATTATTGATGTTGAATTTACAGTTTACTAAGGGGAGTAGAAACAGGTGCAAACCTGCAGTGTATTCCACTAAACAACAAGCTCCAGACTATTCACACCCAATAAAACTGAAATCAGTTTCGGTTTACATCCATTGTTGACATTATTCGTCTTTAATGTGGTGTCCTTCATAATTTGTAACTGATAGTTAGTGTTAAAATATTCAGTTACGCATAGATCTGTTCTAAAATGCAAAAAATGTAGAAAACATGCAGACATGATGACTTCAGAAAGAGGGAAAATGGCCTTCATGGTATGATAAGTTACCAAGAAAATATCCAGTTATATTTATTTTATTTCACACAGTTTCATGAAAATTCAGCCTCGTTCTGTGTGTCGTTCTGGAAAGGAAATTTATTTAAGGA
>NW_024627144.1:0-3868 GCF_008729295.1 Plectropomus leopardus | reverse complement strand
TTATTTTCAGCATTATTTTTGGACAATTCAAGTTGACATAAGAAGATAAGAGGGAAGAAAACAAAATATAAATTAAATTGATTTTGCTCTTGAAAATGACTTTCTTTTCACTAAAATGTGATTTTTCCAGCTTTTTGTCTGAAATGTCTTTTTTTTTTCAAATAAAAAAGCACAAATTAAATTACTCTGTGCTCAGCACATCTCAGCCTTTCACACCCTCAGGTGATGAAAAACACACAAAAAGAAGTTACGGTTATCGGTATCTTATCGGCCACGAGAAGCTGGAAATTATCGTTTCATCGTATTGGTTGAAATAATCATTATGGTGCATCACTGGTTCTGATATCGTCAAATCTCACTGAGGAGTCAAAGGAACCTTTAAGCTCGACAGAAATAGTGATTTGATGTATATCGTGATAAATATCAATTGACTGATATGAAACAGTTATCGTGATGAGACTTTTTTCCATATCGCCCAGCCCTACATACAGTATACCTATAAATATGTACAACTATACACAATAATATATATACACAGACAAAATGACGTTATCAAAACATCAGGGTCATAAACATACGTGTGAAATTACCAAAAAGAATAAAGTCTGTTTAAACAGAGGCGCCTCTGCCGATCTACAGACGGTAAAAATAACAGATGTAAGCATAAACAACAGAATACCCGAAATATGCTTATGGACAACAGGTGGTCGTGATACAACACATCAGAAACATGAGAATCAATGGACTACACCGAAGAAAAGGTCGCAATTCACAGTCCTCATTTAACCCTTCAGGAGCCAGAGTGTGTGTGGCGTATGCAGAAGACTTCTCTTTCACGAAGTAAATTAATGTCACCTCCACGTCGCAATGTTTTCTGTGTTCAGTGCCAAAATATCTGAGAGAGGAGAGTGTGAGAGGCTTTTCACGTCCTCATTTCGGACGCTCCATCTGCGCTCAGAGATTCTTGTTTTCAGAGGTCTTACGGACGTACGCCAGGCCACATCTGAACATGTGGACGTTTGAGCGTTTAGATGACGCCGTTGGTGCTTCAGGTGACGACTCCTCTGATGTTTAAAGATTTCCCAGTTCAGGGACGATTGGAGGTCTTAGTTTTAGGGGTAAAGTTGGATTTTGGACAATCAGATCTGTAATGACCACTGGTGTGTAAGAACGGCGTGTGCGTGAGGGTTTGAGGGGTCAGCGGTCCCCGGCATGCTCCTGGGCTCAGGTGGTCCGTGCAGCTGAAGGATCCCACTGATGGTGGCGAACGATGAACGACGTGCCGGTTTGTTAACGACAGACGTGAGTTTTAATCATACAGGTCCTCGTCTGCAGCCGTGTCTTTAGGCCCGGCCGCCGAGACAGCATGTATCCGTGAGTGTATTTATGATGCGTCTCTTTGAAGTTGTTTTGTCTCTCTGTAGCAGTGTTGTGAATCTTTGCAGTCATGTTGCTCTCTGCATCTCTCTGAACATCTTTTGCGTCTCTCCGTAGTCGTTCTGCGTCTCTCTTAGTCGTTTTGTGTCACTTTGAAGTAGTTCAGCGCGTCTTTTAGGCGCTTTGCAGCACTTTGAGATTATTTTGTATTTCGTATGTTTCTTTGAAGTTTTATGTTTCTTTGTAGCAGTTTTGTGTGCCTTTGTAGTCATTTTGTGCTCCTTTGGCCCTGTTGCATCTCTGAAGATCTTTTGTGTCTTTGTAGTCGTTTAGCGCTCTCTCTTAGTTGTTTTGCAAGGCTTTTAAATTATTTAGGATCTCTGAAGTGGTTTTACGTCTCTCTGCAGCAGTTTTTCACATCTTTGTAGTCACTATGTTTGAGGCCTTTTGCATCTCTTCGTAGTGGCTCTGGGCTCTTTTCTTGTCGTTTGCGTTACTTTGAAGTAGTTCAAACCCTCTTTATGGTCGTTCTGCGCTCTTTCAGTTGTTTTGCGGCACCTTCAAGTTGTTTTGCATCTCTGATTCTTTTCTGTGTCTCTTTGAAGTTGTTTTTCATCTCCTTGTAGCAGTTTTGCAGGTTTATGTAGCAGTTTTGTGTATCTTTGTATCTCTTTGAAGATCTTGTGCATCTCTTTGTAGTCGTTTTGCATCTCAGTTTATTTTCTCTTTACAGTTGTTTTACGTCTCTTTGTAGCAGTGCTGCACATCTTTGTAGTCACCGTGTGCTGAATCCTTTTGCATCTCTTTGAAAATCGTTTGTGTCTCATAATGTTATAGATAACATTAAGTATCTGTCACCATCAGGAGGGGCCGATCAGATCTCAGGGGAGACCTGTGTGGCCCCTGGGGGCCCGCTCCGGCCTGCAGCAGGACACAGAGCGCCACAACATTTAGACAACAGGAAAAGTTACTTTAGTGTCATTGTCTTTTATTGAGAATTTAATCTAAGCTTTAATTTAAACTCAGATTCAGAATGATTTGATTTTTCCCGCGAGGTCGTAAAAATAAACGTACGGTTTGTTGTTGAAGTCGATGATGTGATTCCCAGGTCTGTGCTCCCTGAAGTGATGTTACAAGATCAAAAAAAAAAAAAAGAGGGAAAAAAAGGTTTTTGGACGTCCTACACGTCGGCACACTTTATGATAACTGTTCGGATTATTATGAACATCTCTCAGTTCAGACGCCTTTCACAATATTCAGACCTTTGAAACCTGATCAGACTGTTGATCTCTTTAAAAACAGCGAAAAAAGGCAACAAGCAACTTCGGCCCAGAAATTGCAATAAATTAAGAAAATTACCTCAAAATTACTTTTTAAAAAAGAGAAGAGAGAAATAATTTAAAGCTAAAAACATTTTCTTTAAAAAATAGGGGAAAAATATAGGAAACTATATAATTATTAAGTATTTTAACTATATGTTTATTTTTTGTTTGTTTTTTTAATTTTCTGAATTTCCGGTATTTTTTTTTTTTTTTTGTAACTTGTTCATTTCTCCCGTATTTTAAAAAGCCGATTAGATCAGGTTTCAAAGGGTAGAAATTGATCTAAAGAAAAGAGAAGATGTGAAATACCGTGGTCCTGATGACACAATGCAGACGGATTCAGCCAAGCAGCACACAGATTCATCTGCAGACATATGCATTTAACACAAAAGCACGGGGGAAATGATTTTGTTTAAATCTGTCAAATCTCGGCAGCTGAAAGTCGCTCAGAGTGTGAGCTGGATTCATAAAAATATGTATACATATTAAAGATTATAGTCTGTATATGCACACCAGTTGCATTGCTTAAGTTTCTCCCTCTGTTGTTGCTTTTTTGGCAGATCTTAAAAAAAAAATCAGAATCTTGTAAAACTGAATGTTCAAACTGCACTTAAGGTTTTTATGCAAAGTGTAAATTGAGATTTATATTTCTGCGTCAAATCAATGTTCAGGTTTTGCTTCACTGCAGCTTGACGTTCACTTCCACAGAAACTTAATTAAAAGTCACAAACCTCCCGTTTATTTCTGCAAAAATGTTTGTTTAACCCTTTAGGGTCTGTTTGACGCATTATATGAGCTTTTCACCCTGTATTTTTTGATAAATGTAGTCCAGATAGTGTATTTGAGTGTAATCAGTGAATTTGCAGCTCAGCTCCAAAAATGCTCCATTGAAACCCATTCAAACTGACATTTTTGATCCCACAGCCATCAGAGCAGAAAAACAGGACTTGTATTATTTCTGGGTGTCATTCTGGGCTTTTGACTCTGAATTTGTCATTTTGACTATTTTCAATATCACTTCTTTGTGCTGTTTTCAGATGTCTTTAATCACAAGCATTTAACCCTTTGAAAGCTGCAAAAACTGGTTTGACTTCTTTCAAAACGTGGGGGAAGGCAATGGCCAACTTGTCAAGAAATGTCCAATTTATTAGATTTAGAATAAAAAAAAT
>NW_024627143.1:0-3130 GCF_008729295.1 Plectropomus leopardus | reverse complement strand
AAGCTTGCAGATGTTTGAGAGAGAGTGTGTGTGTGTGTGTGTGAGAGTGTGAGAGAGAGAGCGAGAGAGAGAGAGAGAGAGAGAGGGTCAGAAAGAGAGTAACATCAAGAGACACAATAAAGAGCACTTCTATAAAAAGCAATCTTGTGACAGTCCAGTGAGCTCAGCTGACAGTCTGGAAACTTTGCCGTGCTTTCTTCTCCTCTCGCCTGTTTTGGTCCAGGGGAAGCCTTTTCACTAGTTTAGCATTTTTTCTGTGTGTGTGTGTGTGTGTGTGTGTGTGTGTGTGTGTTTGTGTGTGTTTGTGTGTCAGAGAATTTAAACACATTGTCTCAAACACAATTTTCACTCACTTCCACTTCTTTTCTTTCTTTTTTCAACCCACTAGCATTGATTTTAACCTTATTTTAAGCACGGTGCCCCTGCAGGAGGAGACTGCGAGAGATGGTTAGAACGCAGACCAGAGAGGAAGAGGACCAGATTTAATGCTCAGTGACATATGTCAGAGGCTGCTTTGTCAGACACACACACAAACAAACACAGATACTAGAGGCATTTTCTTAGATGCTGATGGTAGCACACAGTATCCTGATGCCGATGCCATTTCTTATCAGGTGATGCTGCTGCACTGCCATCAGTCTGCGTGTTTGCGTGTGTTTGAATATTTTAGTTTGACTTTCACCAGTCGAGGGAGAATTGGCTTGAGTCTGAGTGAAAAATGACCTTCTTAGGCAGCTGGATACTCACGATATCACGAGATCCTACGAAAATCCATCGTGTCAAGCTTTAGGGAAAGCTACCGAGTCCAGACCACCAGTGGTTGAGACCAAACATTGTCCTGTGAGGAGCTACTGGTAGTTACAGGCATGGTTTAGGTGTATGTGCCAACACCATAAATGTAGAACAACAACTTGATACTGGATGCCAAGATGGCACCTATTCATTCAGAGTTTCTAGCTTTCAGGTTTACCTCCGCAATATGTGACCCACTGAATATACACGGCAGTGCCCTCCTTCAGGCCTCATCTGCAGGTTCCCCCTTGGCATGTAGACTTTACATGTGATGACATCACAGATTTTTAAATAGCTTTTCTTGGCTAGAGGAAAATTTTACAAATAGAAACCCCTCATCAATCAAACATAATATTAGAAGAATCATAATTGACCTTGTCTGCAGATTGAAGTGTCTTGTCAACAGTTTGGCAGACGTCTCTTACAGTGGCTGATGAGGAAAATGCTTTTTGGGTGGTTGTTTTTGTTTTTGGTTGTTTATTTTTTTTCTTTACTTTGAGGAGTCACTGGGATAAATTGGAAGCAAAGCTGAACAACTTTTATTGGAGAGATGATGTTTATAAAAACAAAAACAAAAACAAAAAAAGAGTGGTTGCTCCTAGAGAGGGGAGTGTAGATGCTGAAGAAGTACGTTTTATCAGAACTGGTGCACATGGCTTTACTGAAAGAGGAGCAAAGAATTACACCAAAGGATTTTTTCAATTGAAAAGTTGTTTCTGCTCTCCTTCTGACTGGTTTCAGCAAGAGATTTATTCACTCTGCTGGTGGATTTGTTCATTGGATTGAATAATAGACAGAATTATTTCCAAACAAACAATCTGGCACGTCAGGTAAGGTGAAAAGAGGCAGGCAGGAAAAGTTTGAGCTGATCTTTAAGATTCAAAAATGTGGATCATATGTAAATGCCAAATGTTGTTCAAACTTGATGCTATATGCATCCAAGTCCAAGTACATGTCAGTTTTGGAGTTTATTGGAATCGTGAATGATTACAAATGTTAGGCCACTGCACATCCAATGGTAAATTATAGAAGACTAAGGTTTGAGTTTACTCAAGAGAAAATATCACCATATGTTATTTTTTTTTAGTCCAAGTTGACTAGTTTAGGAAGACACTGATAAAACAGACAGACTTGCTGGTTGGGGCAAAAAAACAGGGCCTAACACAGATTATCCTTCTTCATGTCACTCCTTCCTTTCTGTTCCTGGTTAAACTCAAATCCTATCCCAGCCCTGTTCCTGATAATAAATGAGTAATGTCCAGTGTCTTCATATGCTGCTGTTGTCTTTCTCTCATTCTTTTCTTCTGTTTTTCTTCCCTCCTGGACCCCCCCCCCAACCTTCATCATGTCCTCCCTTGCTGACATAGAGGAATGAGAGTTGACCCAGCTGGCCACCACTTCAGACAAACTCTGCTCTCTCTTTCTCTCTGTGTTTGCCTTTGTCTCCCTCTCACTCAAACAGACAAACCACGCACACACATTATCTGTTAGTAATTGGCAGCCAGCAGCCTCTGATTTAAAGAAAAGGTCTCGCACTCATCACTCAGCTTTTCTTCAGCGTTCTCCTAAATCATTTCTCCTTTTATCCTTTCTTGGTAACTTTCTTTCTGTGTTTTATTTTTTTCAGCGATGCCCTTCTCTCTGTTTTTACTCTGAGCCTGTGGGACTGCTCTAAGTTCAGTGCTTTCAACACATTACGACATAATATTTTAGTTATGGTTTAGTGCACTGTAAATCATGTAAACACAGTTTCTCCATGTGGGAAACAAACGCTGTTTAAAACAAAAGACTCACGAAAACTCACAAAGTTTGCAAACACGCTCTTTCCTGGTTTTCCTGTTAGTGTCCCTGTTGATTTGGATGTCGCCACATTTGCTCTGGCTAATTGTGTGACTGTCGCTCAGCCCTGGATGAACCCGCAGAAACATACAGGCCGCTGATTACAGCTTCTAATTGTCATAATTTGGCAGGAATGTGGTTGAACGTGGGTGGGCCATATCATCTGGATAGCTTTGGGTGTCAAGCAAACCCACCCCCACCTCCTCCCCAGAGACTAAAACCATTGGTCGGCCCCATTGTGTTGCTATGGCTACATGCCAAACCAGAGGCGGGGCATCTGTCCTCCACCTGGTAGCACCAGCTGCTCAG
Source organism: Plectropomus leopardus (assembly GCF_008729295.1). Taxonomy (NCBI): domain Eukaryota; kingdom Metazoa; phylum Chordata; class Actinopteri; order Perciformes; family Serranidae; genus Plectropomus; species Plectropomus leopardus. The sequence goes on along the minus strand of NW_024627143.1, from coordinate 190 downwards.
ACACAACTATGGCATGCCTGAAGTGTGTGTGTGTGTGTGTGTGTGTGTGGGTGTGGGTGTGGGTGTGCGTGTGCGTGTGTGCGTGCTTGTGCGTGCTTGTGCACTTCTATGTCTATTTGCATGCCATGTCCAGTTAAAAAAAGTGGCATGTATGTGCAGTGGAGTGTATTCCTGTAAATTTGTGCATATC
>NW_024627142.1:0-1671 GCF_008729295.1 Plectropomus leopardus | reverse complement strand
CAGAGGGAGCTGTAGTGGACTGTGGTGGTTCAGAGGGAGCTGTAGTGGACTGTGGTGGTTCAGAGGGAGCTTTAGTGGACTGTGGTGGTTCAGAGGGAGCTGTAGTGGACAATAACTTTGACTGTAAATTCTCTGAAACAACCATCAAAACTCCTCAAAGATCATTTTAAATTTTAATTGTTTTTTCTTAAAAATGAATAATTTAAAATTTTTAAGACAACTTTCCGAGACTTTTCCAAAACCTTTAGGGAATATTTAGTGTTTCAAATGTTTCCAGGCCTGAAAATTGCTCTCTGCAAATTCAAGGACTTTTCCAGGTTTTCCATGCATGTACTGAGGTGACATTCACACGCCGGTTTGGAGGCGCTGTGGCTGATCTGATAAATCAAACAGAAACTTTGTCTGATTTTTAAGTTTTTATTGTTTTTTTGTTGTTCTTAAACAATATGGTTCATTTCCTGTTTACAGAATTCACATATTCACAAAGTAACCACGGCGACGGCGGCGACGACACGCTGCAGGAAAACAATCTGATAAACTAATAAATAAATAAATAAACAGAGACGATGTGTGTCTGCGTCCGCGTCACGTTTCAGCACAAACTCCTAAAAACAACTCCAGTTGACAGGAAGTGACATCACACGGCCTCTTTGAACGATGACACTGAAAGGTGATGTGATGGCGGCCCGTTTCCTTGGCGACACGCAGCTGATATGTTGTTAATATGATCGACCACGGCCTCCAGCTGTTTCCTCAAACATCTGTTACCATGGAAACATCAGGAGATTTCACAATAAAAGACTTCAGTTATTAAACTACACTACCCATGAGCCTAAGCAGCTGTGGGAGCTGTAAAGCTCTGTGATTGGTTGTCTGTTGGTGAAATGCACCCTAGGAGTCGACGTCTTTTTCCCCATCATGCATGTGGGCGGGGCTTCACTGCTAAACTTCCTGTCAGAAAATCTCCAAAATAAAATTTAAAGAAAACTTAAAATAAATTTGTCACTTCCCGTCTGAGTGACATGAGCTCAGGGGTGGAGCCTATCTATTGCCTCTCTGTGATTGGTGGAGTAAAACATGGACAAGGTCAAAGGTCAGAGGTCAAATATCCCTGAAAGCTGATCTGAGCTCAGCACCGGGCCGCAGGAAGCTGATTGTTGGAGAGCAGAGGGGGTGGGGCCAACATCACAGGTGCTGCCAGTCGATGGCAACCAGCGTCTGATTGGCCTCCTGAGCGTGACCGATGACCTCAGCGACACCGTGCTGACGCCAAAGACGCTCGATCTTCCTGTAACGCTCCACGCACAGGTGGAGGGGGTTCCCCCGCCTGCAGGGACACAAACAAACAAATAAACAAACAAACACAGGTGGAGTATTTGTGTGTGTGCGTGTGTGTGTGTGTGTGTGTCTTACTTGAGGCCCTGGTCGGTCTCTCCGTAGTCGTCGAGGTACGGAGGAGGATAGAAACAGCCCTTTGTTTTACCTGCAACAAACAACACCTGACTCTCTCTGACCCTGCACCCACACCCACACCCACACCCACACACACACACACACACACACACACACACACACACACACGAAAGGTCAGAGGATCACCATGGAGATGTCTGTAAGCACTTACAGGTCCATGTAGCAGCAGGTGTGTACAACTGTGTGCAGGTGTGTACA
>NW_024627141.1:0-2517 GCF_008729295.1 Plectropomus leopardus | reverse complement strand
TGTTCACAGGTAAATCATGCATTGTTTAGGCAAAATAATCTTTCCTGACATACTATTACATTGTCTGGATGTGTTCAAATGTCCAACAAACCTTTTTTAGATGCTAATTGCTGTCAGTTTTGTATTAGAGAAGCAGTAAGGCTTGAATGGCTGTCACTGAATTCTGATCCACTTTGCAGTTGCCAGGCAGACATTTTAAAAATGGAACAAAAATCACAAAAACAACCAATGAAAATGTGATTGGCTGGTTATGACTGATTACGTGACGTTTTTCTTGTGATATCATTTCCTGGTTGCCCATAAGTCGTTAACTCATTGCAAATAGTGTTATCTGCAAACAAGGTACAGAAACTACTTTATGTGAAGACTGGTTTATTTCTACTGCATGTCTGCTTGTGGCAGCCAATTAGAAAATGAGAATATCAGCTGACTGATGCTCGTGGTATTTGCCTATGCCAACATGAAAACTGGTTTTTGCTTGCCATTGAGTATAGGTTCACAGTTTATCAAGTCTGTCATGAATCATCAGTCAGGTGCCCTGCCCATACGTGCAGGTGAAACACAAAACAGGCCTCTTATGTGCAAAAATGTTTGCAAAAATTGAATTAATGTTTATATGAGTCTCTCTTAGGTTGCATCAAGTTTGCTGAAAGACAGACTAATTTATTTATTTTTTTTAGAGCTATACGTAATGATGTATTTGCATATTGTGGAGGAGATTTCACTGTGGATTACATCCTTTTAATAATTAAACACTTTGAAACTAAAAATACACAGAATTAACCTAACCAAGTTTCCATGCTGAACAGTACTGTAAAAAAGAAAATGATTTTTATTCTTTGGCTTAAGTTACGTACTTTGGGTGAACATTTGTGTCTTGCTTCAACAAAGGTAAATGGGTCATGACAACTTGGAGTCCGAGCAAGTTTTCTTCATTTGTGTTTTGTAGTGGTTGAATGCAAGTAAACCAACTGTCATGGTTCATTTAATATGTACAAACAAAAACACCAAGCTTTCTGAGCAAGTAAGACTTTACTTTAAGTTACTTTAGTTTTCTGCCATGCCCTGTGTTTGTGTTTCATGTAGTTGAAAGTTGAATACACAAGCAAGACTTGCTCTGCTGGTTTATGATTGTTCAGTTCAGAGGAATTAATTAGTTGTATAGGCTTAACTGGCTGAGATAGATAAACATTTGTCTTCCTATGAATGGTAATGGGCTTCATGTTATTAATGGCTTAATAACATTTTCCATGTTTCGCTCTTACAGGAGGTTGTCTGTTGTACTTTCTTTTTTCCAGAATGTTTTCAGAATAATTGATGGAAATGTGCACGTGAAAAGGAAATGCAATAGACAGTCCTCTTCTTGACTACTGATTAAACTTCTTCTTTTTTTTTTAAGTAGTAAAAACAACTTTTATATAAACACAGCCAGAAAGTTGGTTGAGGTCTCTTGGGAAGATAAAATGTTAAAACAATCCCCATTACAGGATGCATTTACATAGTTTATTTTAATGAGCTTTAATGTTATTTGTTGTAGAGTAAGTACAGGACATCCTTTTATCCCAACTGAACTAAATGCTGTTGTTCTGAGGCGTTGGTGCAATATAAAGTATAGGGTGTTTTTGGCTTTAGATAAAAAATATAATAGTAAGAATGTTATGCATTGCAGTCATAGTGAATACCTTGCTGGTAGCAAGATTTGAAAATGTATGTAAACTCCACTATCCCCATGTGTGACTTTCTTTTGCTTTTCCTTTTAGTCTGGCATTGACATTATCAAGATCCTGTCAGCAAAGAAGAAACTAGAGGACAAAAGAAAGAGACATGAAAAGAAAAATGCCAAGAAAGCTGCCAAGAAAAACACAGTGGACATGGTGAGCATGGCTATAGACATGACACTCAATTCAAATAAAGCAATGATTTGTTCCCCCTTTTTTTCTGCATCTTACCAAATAGCTGCTTAAATCTTGACATATAGCAAGAAGAACTGTCTTTTTATACAAATACTTTTTTTGTTAAATAGAGAAATAAGTATTCAAACTTCTTGACCCCAAACCTTGATGTTCATTTAGGTTCCTCATGATACAATTGCCTTTTATGGTGATTTATCATCAAATGCACAACATTTTGCTTTGATGAACCTCTCATGAATACTTTTGCACTGTATCATGTCTCCTCCTGTACAGAAGGGGGAGCCAGAGAGCAAGGAGCAGAAGGACATGGCCATCATCGAGGTGGATTTTGTGCCCGACCCCTCACTGCCCAGAGCCATCGTCCTCGACCTCAGCCCTGTCAACTTCCTGGATACTGTGGGAGTCAAGGCGATACGCAGTGTACGAATATAGTTGTCACATTTACACATGCACACACACATATAACATACACAGACTCAACCAAGGTTTAAGTAACTTGTATATTTTACTACTACTACTACTACTTTTAAAAGCCTCCTCCTGTGGACAAGTGTTGGGAATTAGCACATGTGCTAAAACACTCACACAACACATCTTGTATTGT
>NW_024627140.1:0-3394 GCF_008729295.1 Plectropomus leopardus | reverse complement strand
TGTGTGTGTGTGTGTGTGTGTGTGTGTGTGTGTGTGTGTGTGTGTGTGTGTGTGTTTCTTACCTAGGCTGTGGCCGTTCTTTGTGTAGAAGCAGGTGTTGTTGATGAGGTTAACGCAGCAGCCAATCACGTCGCCTGTTGTAAACGTGGGTCCGTAGGGTTGCCCAGTGCCAGACGAGCAGAAGGAGTGGCCATCATCTCCGTGGTAACCATATGAGTGCTTGTCCCAACCTGAGGGATGTGAGGTGTAAGAATAAGAGCTCTGTGCAGGCAGTGAAATGGCGTAAAAACAGAACAGATGGTTTATTCTTGGACTACATTTAAAACCAAAACTCAGCTCACTCTGTGGGAATTGAACCTGGTACGACAAGTCTGTTCAATTTCAGTTTTCACTGTGACTCCAAAACAGGACACATTCAGTTTTTCCTGAAAGCTGGAGACGCTCCCAGAATTTGGAGACTTTTTAGCACTGTGGTGTGTTTTATTTCTCAGGGAGAGGGGAGGAAGACGCAGCCTCTGCTGCAGCTTGGACGGCCTCGGGGCTGGGCAGGAGCCTGTGAGTTACTGCGGAGCTGCAGAGTTAATTCGGCAATTGCCACATTCATCAACGGAGGAGAGCACACAACTCTGAACCAGTTTGGCATCAGTTCTTCACAATTAGGGAGTTTTCATTTGCACCTATCCATCAGCTGGGGCCCTGCAGTTTGCTCTGAGCCTCCTGTTATCTTTGCAGGAGGCGACTGGAGCTGCTGGGCGGGTCCAGCTCGCAGACTGCTGCAGGGGTGTCAGGGCTCCTGTTTGACCTGATAAACCTCTGCGGAGCGCAGAGACGACATCAGCCAACACTGTCTTAATGGCACCATGTCATGGCCTCGACAACAAGCTGCAGCAGAAATCTTTTACATACTGACAAGCAGTTGAAAACAGTTATGAAACTGAGCCAGTGTTGTTAAATGTGTGCACACGTTATTTCTTAAAGTGCCAGAGGATTGTCTTTGTTGTCTATTTTTTGCCTTCTTTAAGCTACTTACGCCACATTTATCTAAGTAAGGTACTAAAAATCTGAAAGAAAACCTATGTCCTCTGGATTTTTGAAGCCAAAACCTATATTAAAATTAGCCCTCCTGGTATGTTGTGGGTCAAAAAGACCTGTTAAAGTTTAAAAATGCAAGAAAAAGGAAAAATAATTCTGTGTCCAGCTTCTAAATTGTAAATATCCTGCTTATAATATAATAACATCATTTTATGATTTATATTTTTTGATATTAATCTAAATAATTATTTATGTATTTCTGTTAATTTATAATGCCTTTTTAACATTTTTATTATTATTATTGTGTCGTCATTGTTCATTTTATTTTCTTTGTCTGTGGTAATGTTTGACTCTATGAGGGGACTATGTATTTATACATTGATGTACATGTTTACACGTGCACAAATCAATGTGCACGTGGTAGCAGAAGGATCCCCTACACTGAATAAAACCACCACCTTCACTCCCCTCACCTCCACACGCTTATCACACGCATGTAGAAACCCTATCAGCCTCTCCAACAATAAGAAAATGTGCAGTTGCAATCTGATAACTGATACGTAACTCTTGAAATGAATAGTCTCTCACTCAAAGTCACACCTACACCCGGTGCATCACAGGCCAAACTCTAGCAGACAATAACTTTCACAGACAAAACGACACCCACACAAACACAGTTAAAAAGATCTCCGGTGCAATGCGCAGTACAGGCAGACGGTGACACGCGCAAACAGACAAATTCATCTCACCACACCCAAAGGCAGAAGAATGAACACTGAGAGAAAACAAACACACACACAGTGTCGTCTTACCGGGGAGTCTGTTCATGTTTACACCCTGAGCTGAGAGGCCGATGCCCATGTACCTGTGGAGCAGACAGCGGAGAGTTAATTCAGACACGAAAACAAAGAGACCCGAGAATAAGTGACCGGCAACCAATCATGAGCTGCTGATAAACTAAAAAATATTTTCTTTAATTGTCTCCAGCCACACTTACAGACTGTGAGATTCAGATTCAGACTTTTTCATTTTATTTATGTTTTATTTTTTTATTATAGTTGCACAAAGCTAAGGATTAAATATTACACAGTAAAATTACAAAGTGAAGTAAACTGAGCAGAAGAGGGAAAAAGCCCAAAGGGTTTTTACAATGTCCTCCCCTTCAATTCAACAAGTCACTGAAACCTAGTAAATAAAAAAAAACATCAAATAGATTAAAAAAACATGCAGCAAAAGAGAGATAAATAGTTTAAATGTGCAAGAGTTGCAATACATACAGTCAATTCTATGTATATAACAGATTATATTTTTAATGAGTTTTGAAAGTGATTTAGGGAGATTGTGACTTCTCGGTTTTACTTTGTGAATTTCAGAGATGAGGACCTCTGAATGTCATTTTCTAAAAAAACTGATGTCTGGTAGTGCGATAATAAGGTAAATTAGAGTCCTTTTGGCACCTCGTTGGAAAGGAGTGAATGTCTCATAATAAAAGGAACAAATTATGTCATTTATCTGAAGGTCTTGTTTGTGATATATGAATTTAAACAGAAAAAACACATTTTTAAAAGAGTAATTACAGAATAAATTGACAAAAGTTAAAATTTCCTAAACAAGGGTGCAGATGGCTCTTGGCTAGTGGAGTTTGAAATCATACTTAAAAACCTTTTTCGGATAAAAAATATCTGATTGAGATATGAAGGGTGTGAAGCTGCACAAGCAATATTATAATAACTGATATTTGGATAAATTATATTGTAATAGAGTTAAATGAGAAGACAAGAATATTCTTAATATCTGAGTCAGTTTCAGTGACCTTTTGCAAACATTATCGACATGTTTTTTATCCACAATAACTCACACTTGCCTTGCATAAATATTGTAACATACAGTAACATGGACACATATAAACAGAAGAGTAAAAATAAAAATAAAACTATGCCCACAAGGTCAGAGGAATAAAGGAATCTACAAATAGAAAAAAAGTTAGTTTTATCATCAAGAAAAAAGAAAAACAACAAAATCAGCTAAAAAGAAACAGAGAATTCAAAGATGACTCACCGAGGGAATAAAAGATTTATAATAGCAGTTAGTCTTACAAACAACGTAACGACACCCTGACGGCAAAACAGTAAATTTGCCTGCAAGAACATGTCCAGAAGAAGATAAAATACTTGTCACTTCATGGAGGATGTTTTTAAATTTATTTCAAAAAGGGGTGAAGTTCCTTCATGTCTCTCCAGTGATCTTAGAGCAGATTTGAACAGACCGTTTGTGTCTGTCAGTGTGAGGCTGTGAAACAGGCAGATAAATGCAAAACACAGGAGGATCTCTCTATAACAGACTAAAAAAACAGTGGGCTGTA
>NW_024627139.1:0-2143 GCF_008729295.1 Plectropomus leopardus | reverse complement strand
CAAAGTTAGTTTTGGTGAGACTTGCAGAGTTTTGGAGATATCGACCGCAGAGATGTCTGCCCTTTCTCCAATATAATGGAGCTAGACTGTACTCAGCTTTTGCTGCTCAGAGAGCCAAAAAAATACATTTGAAAAATGTTTTAATTTAACAGCACCTTTACAGGGTCCGCGGGTTTGGAAGGAATGAGTTTATTTGTTGATTTAAAAAAAAAAAAAAAAAAAATTATTTATTTTTTAAATCATTACAGGAAAATTTTTAAAAAGCCCTACATTTCTGCTTAAAGAAAATGTGTCTTCAAAATCCCAATTCTTTAAAAATATTTGTTTTAAAAAAAATCAACCTCGAATATTTTTTTTAAATGGCCAAAAATTCTAATAGAAAAAAAGCCAATTTTTAAAAAAAGCATGCAATCCAAATCCACACTCTTTAAAAATTGTCAAAAAAAAGGAATCATGCGAATGTTTTCTTTAGAAATGGCCGAAAAAACCACCAAAATTCTCTAAAGAAAACATTCCTTCCAACTGGCAATAAAAAAATTTAAGCCATTTAAAGTTGTTTTGACCTCCCGTTAAAAAAAAAAAAAAGATGTCCCTCCCCGTTGCTTGAAAAATTATATGACGTCTCTCCCTTTTTGCAGTTCCCCTTCCCCTCTGATAAATAAGTCCCAAAGTTGTATTTAAATATAAAGTTCTAATCCTGTCTGAAATCATGTTTTTTTAATAATACATACTTTAAAAAAGTTACTATATAGTAATGTAAAAGAACGGATAAGTTGGGTTTTGATGGTTGTTTCAGGGAAGCTATCATGCTAAAAAATTAGCCTCAAAGTCGTGTAAAAGTAATGGAAATTTACTGTTAAAAAATGTGTGTGAACCTGGTTTTTGTAGTTCAGCAGCAGATTGTGACTCTCCTCTGGAGAAATGATCCCGCTGGTCGTCACTTTTGGGAGAAACTTTGATTATAATCAATACTGAAAGCCCCAAGAGCTTCAGAGTTGAGTAATAACTCTGCGGTTTCAGAGGAGTGACCCCATTCACATTACGCCGTCATTTGATCCATTGTTGATCTAAAAACGTTAATTTGAAGCTTTAATTCTGTTACCACACGTGTTTCTTAAATCGAAACGTCTGTTGTGAGTTTCTGTCTTACATGGAAATTGTGACTAAAGATTTTATTCAGGGCAAGAAAGTAAAAACACGTGTTTGTGATTAAAATGGGAACGTTTTGCTCCTTCGAGGAATTCAGTGAAATTCTGTTTGTTTCACCTCGAACTTGTCGAACCAGTCAAACACTCTTTAACCTTTTGAAATGGAGTGGATTGACGTTGATTTCTTGTGGGGCATTGAGATGCTTTTCATGAGCATTTACACCCCTGAAACGTGAGCAAACTGGTTTGATTTATTTTGAAAATCAGGAAAAAAAACCCAGATGTTCCATAAACTGCAGGAAATGACTAAAACGTGACAAGAAAAATTGCCTGAAAAGAAGAGAGAATAAAATATTAGAAAATTAACAAAAAAACTAGGAGAAAAAATCCAGAAATGATGTTACAACTTTTTCAGATCATTTTTATTATTATTAATTATTTTTATTTTTTATTTTTCGCAAGTTTTCAAGTTTCAGGTTTCTTAAAACTTCTGCTATTTTTTTTTTGCCAATATTTTGGGTAATTTCTTGTAAAGTTACTCGTCTTCTTATGATGTTCTTTAAAGGAATCACACGGGTCAAGTTGCTCAGTTTTCAAAGGGTTAACATTTTTTGGTCGTTGTGTCTTGAAGAAAAGTCAGAATATGCGTGAGAATAAGAAAGATAAAGTTCAGAGTCGTCACTTCCTGTTTGCAGAGAGTGAAATGCTTGTTGGTAAAGTTTTTTTTCTGAGTGACATTGAGACGTTTTCACAAGCATTTAACCCTTAAAATGGAGCAAATTTGTTTGATTAATTTTGCAAATATGGACAAAAATGCAATGAGCTACTTGGGAAGAAATGTGCTGCAAACTGCAAGAAATCACTAAAATGTGACAAGAAAAATTACCTGAAAAACGAGAGAGAGAGAGTTGTATATAATTATTATAATGATATATTCAAAATTATGTCACAAAAAATATATATGAAACATTATTATAGCACTTTTTTTCAAGATA
>NW_024627138.1:0-2412 GCF_008729295.1 Plectropomus leopardus | reverse complement strand
GCTCTATAAATAAAATTATTATTATTATTAATATTATTGTTGTTGAGGTTTCAAATCTGCCTGCAAAGTGAAGCTTTGACTCCAGTGATGTGACTTCTGTTGGTCTTGTCAGCTCTGTAAGAACACTTCCCACACTGGCTGCACAGGTTTCTCTTAATTTCCATTTCCCCTTAAGGGGTTAATAAAGCCATTCATCTTCTACTTCAGATTGAGTTTGCTGCTGTTGTTGTACAATCTGCCATCGCTGACGCACGTTGCCCTCACAGGTTGCACTGGTGTGGTTTCTCTTCTAATGAATCTTCAGCTGAGATGGCGAGCTGAAGCTCTGCTTACAGTAGCTGCAGTTGTAGGGTTTCTCTAGTTGTGGCTTAAGTATTGAATTTATTTACTCAAGTAAAAGTACAATTACTCCCGTGAAAAATAACTCAAGTAAATGTCAAACTTACCATTTTACAAACCTACTCAAGTAAAAGTAAAAGTTAATTAATTACTCAAAGTACAGGTTACTTTTGATATTTTTAGGGAGTGCAGGCCAGTGAAAAATAACAAAAAAACAGCACTTTTTTCCTAATGAAGTAAAGTGGGTCCACACATGACAGATTAATGTAGGTAACAACAACTAGCTAACTACATTTTCACCTACAGTATGTGCAACTTCCTTCAGTGTGCTTTGGAAGATTTAAAAGAAGAGATTTTGAGAGGTTTTTTTTTAAGATGCACAGCGAGCTCTTAATCATACAGCTGTTTCCTTTTTTAGATTTTAGTGTGAAATGTGTGGCCAGATGTGGACCGTGATTGCCACTGGATTTCCTCGCATTGCAAGGTATTAAAAAAAAAACAAGTGATGAGTACAAAAGCTCTTTGTGCATTTTCCCCCTGCACTCAGTCCTCGCAGTTATAGCAAATCAGTCGTACCAAAGGTTGAAATGGAAATGCAGTGACTTAAAACATAGATTACTGACTCAAAAATATTGAGTAAAGAAGTTACATTCTTATAAAAAAGAACACGAGAAGTCCTTGTTCTTTGAAAAATAGAAAAAAAAACAACTTTTTTACTTGTGTGTTACATGTTAATACCCACCCCTGTGTTTCTCTCGTGTAGATGCTGGTGTGTCCTCAGCTGCTGTGCTCACAGGGCTCACATAGGAACGACTTATGCACTGTATAAACAGGCCTTTGTGTCTTTACTGAGGTGGTAGTAGGATCGTTCCCTGTGGACAGAAAGCCAAAAAAAAAGAAAGAGGAGAAATATTCCACTTCATAGAAACCGCTGATGAAAAGAGGAACGGTTTCCAACAGATCAGGACAGGTTAAAAAAATAAATCTAATATGCATGCGTTTGTGAAATGAGAGCAGAAAAAAACAGGGATTGAGGAAGATGCCTTAATTAATGGTTATTTAAGTCAGTAACAACACAAGCAGTAACATAACTAGCGCCTTTGTACAATGATTTACCTTATCACTTCTGGTTAAAATCCAACATTAATAGTGTAGTGTTAAAGTGTCAAAAGCTTGCAGCTAAGATCTGACAATTTGAGATATTATTGTAAGTGCTCCTCTGTCAAATCAACACAATAATACATCAATATATTGACTGCAAAAAGCTTACCTCATTAAAATGTCAAATTTATTTAGTATCTGGAATGAAGTCGGCGGATCATTTTTACTGCTGTGTGCATGTGTGAAGGAATGGCATGGGCTCATTACAAAATGCATCTTCTATGTCTGCAAAAGTGCATCAGTTTTACTTTTGAATTCAAAGACTCGAGCATGGACCAGCCTGCACTGGCATCACAAATCTCACAATCAAAAAGTGCAATGTGAATGTGCAGTTAATTGTCATTTCCGGTTTCAGGAGATGTTGTTTTTTTCTCCTGCTATCATGAACTCACGATAGTGTTCACACTTCGCCGCCAAATCGCCTTCCGGTAAAATTAAAATAAAACGAAGACAGGGCGATGGTAACGCGGTCCGTGTGTTGTGTTTATGTATTATGGTGTTGGTGTTAAAAGATGGTGACAGACAGGCAGCACTCACCAAACAGCGACTCAGTATTTTTGGTGTCTGTCTTCAAGTGGAAGTCCAAAAATGTTCCTCCTGTCAACCGAAAAGGCTGAATTTATCTCGTTTTGTACATTGTTTTTTGGTTTTGTGCAGCTAAGTAGTCTTCCTCTTCTTCATCTTCTTCTTCTTCCTCTCGTTTTTGTTGCTGTATATTAGATTATCGCCCCTTTCTGGACTGGAGTGGAGCTGTAGCTATTTTCACAATTCAAAAAGAATTGCTGTTAACTGAATTAAATACATTTTTAATTCTTTTAAATTCAGATTAAGAATACAGTTGCTCTTTTATTGTAAAGACAAAGAGACATAAGAAAACAGAAATAGAATAACATGAATGCAAGGGGGAAAAAA
>NW_024627137.1:0-2640 GCF_008729295.1 Plectropomus leopardus | reverse complement strand
CCACCAGGCTGTAAAATGATATCATGAGAATTGATAAGCAGTGGTGGAAGAAGTATTAAGATCCTTTACTTAAGTAAAAGTACTAATACTACCCTGTGAAAAATACTGTTACAAGTTAAAGTCCTGCATTAAAAATGTTACTTAAGTAACAGTAAGTAAGTATAATCAGGAACATGTACTTAAAGTGGTAAAAGTAAAAGTACCTAATACAGAAAAATCTAGAAAGAAACAAAGACAAACAACAACAAAACACAAAATTATCAAAAAGAAATAGAAAAAAACCTACTTAACTCACATTTATGAAAAAACAAAAAAGAAAACACTCCCCAAACTCAAAATTGTTTTTTAAGAAAAAACTTATTACTAAAAAATAGAGAGAGAAAATACCTCCACAAACCTCACAATGTAAAAATATGAAAAATCCCATCATTTAAAAAAAGGAATGAAAAAAATCACTCAAATAAATGTTGATCAAAATAGTTAGCTAATGATTTTCAGTCAAAAAGCTAATTGATTAATAAACACTTTTTTCTGCATAAACTTGCAAACTTGCAAAACTTTCTGGTCCTTCATTTCTACCAAAACATTAGATTTTATAAACTCTTTCCACGTTTTTAATGCAAAAAGCTCAATCTGAAAAGTAACTACAGCTGTCAGATAGATGTAATGAATTAAAAAGTACTATATTTTCCTCTGAGATGTAGTGGAATAAAATTATGAAGTGACATGGAAAGAAGATACTCAAGTAAAGTACAAATACCTCAAATTCATACTTAGTACAGTACTTGCGTAAATGTAATCAGTTACATTCCAACACAATTGATAAGACAAGAAAGCATCGAGGTGTAACGTTACAGCAGGAGAGGTTTTCATGTATGCCGACATGTCAGCTGGTACCTTCTGAATAACAGCATTTAATCAATTATGTCTGAAAATATGTGCAAAAGACAGGGAAGCACGCACACATTAAAACAGCAGATATCTGCATGGAGTTTGGCACTGTAAAAGAGGCAGTTTTGGAGCTAACAATATGACGTTAGCTTTAGATATGTCTGCTGATAAAAGCAACAAGTGAGCAGTCAGGTAGCCGAGTTGCTTTTCTTTCAGCCACAAAGTCAGCTAAAGAAAAACATTTGAATATCTTGGCTGATGCTTTAGAAAAGCTAAACGGGCTAACTTAGCCACCATTGCTGTCAAATGTTGAAAAAGCTAAAACACAAACTGCATTAGAGAGGTTCATTTCGCGGTATGTATGCATATTCAGACGCAAACATTTGGCATAAACGGTAACCTTTCTGTGTGACAATTCACTCCTAAAGAGAAACACTGAAATAAGATTTAGCTAAACCAAAACACCGCAGTATAACAAATCAATGTTACCATTCCCACCACAAATTAACGTTAGCTTCATGATACTGTGCGACTGCACACGACCGCGAAAGGCTCACGCGACCAGTGCGCTTCCGCCTTTATCGTTTAATTTTATGTAAAACACAATAAAATACACAAAACAATGAAATAATAAATACCGTAATTGTGTAGTAGCTTTGATATAACCCAGTGGGCTTTGTGGCGTCTGAAGTCGCTGTTGACTTGATCTGCGTTGTTGACAGCAACGCTCTGCGTCAACACCTCTTCCGGTTTTTGATTTTCAAAATAATTTTCTGTTTATGCTGCACTGTACCTGTCACAATAAAAGCGCTATGAGATGCACGCGCCACCTCGTGGTCTTTTATGTGAAACTACAATTACAAACGTATTCAGATCCTTAAGAAAATGTGTTTTTTTAGTTTTATTATTATGACTTTTGGGGTGATTTTTTTTTTAATGATTTGGAGTTTTTTGGTGTTTTTTTTTAAAACATCTGTTATTTTATTTATTTATTTATTTTTAAATAAGTTTAAGATTTTGTCATGTTTTCTTTGTTTTTTAAAGATTTGCAATATATACTTTTACTGTTCATACTTTAAGTCGGACAGCTTAATGTGTGGCACAGGAAAAAATAAAACTACACTGACGGCACATCCCGAGGGACAAGATTATGTGCGGAAGTGCGACTGTGCGACTGGAGTGAGACGAAAGAACAAACCAATAGTTCCTGATGCAGCGCTAAAACGGTCAGTTTAAACTATGCTAAACTATTTAAAGAAATATGTGTAAATAGACAAGTTGTCAAATGTTACGGGACGGAAAGTTAATTTTAAAAAGTGCATCGGAATGCAGCGGAGTGCCACAGACAGAGACTTTTTAGGAGAAGGTTTCGGTCGCCCGGATCGGTCAGAGGACATGGAGCAGACATCGGCTCATCCCGTGACACCCGGTGAGACTGCGGGACGGCAGTGCACCCATCGGAACGGCCCCAAACCGTGGACGGTGGTCGTGCTGTCGGTATTGGGCTCCGCCGTCGCTGTGGCCGCTGTCAGTTGTGTCTGCGCCCTCATCTACCCGATACTCAAAGGTAAGCGCGTGCGAGTCGCGTGCCACCAGTGGTGGACCAAGTACTCAGGTCCTTTACTTAAGTAAAAGTATTGATACCACCCTGTGAAAATACTCTGAATAAAAGTAAAATACCAATGCAGAACATACACATCCCCCAAAATTAAAAATATTAGAAAATAATAGAAAAATATATTAAAAACA
>NW_024627136.1:0-5999 GCF_008729295.1 Plectropomus leopardus | reverse complement strand
GTGGTGCTGTCATTTTCTGCAGCCTGTCATCAAAGCCCTGCAGGTCTGCACTCGGCCTGTGCAGCCGATAATCGCCAAAACAACTCGAGTGGTTAAAAAAAACAACTGCTGCTGACCGAAATAATCGCTCCATGAGCCATTTTCTTCTTCTTCTTCTTCTTCTTCTTCTCTTCGTGCTGCTTTGACCTCTCGACTCTGTCGGAAGGAGGCGGTTTGAGGCAGAGAAATCAAAAGTATCGATCTTTTCTGGCCAAAGTGCAGAAATGGCGAGTTCAGGCCCGCAATTGCAGGTGTTTGTGGTGTTCAGGCGGTATTTTGAGGCGGGATGGCCTGCAGGCGTTTGCATCAGGTCTGTTCTTAGGTGGTTTTGTCTGAATTTAACCAGAAAAATTCTCTCTTAGAGCTTTTTCTTTCAGCCTCTGCAGCAGACGAGCTGATTTAAAATCTTCTCGTGCCGTTATTGTAACAGACGCGTCTCCCAGCATGCCGAGCGCTCACAACAACACACCTGAGACAAACACGATGACCCTCGAGGTTGTTAAAACTTTGAACAACTCCCCGCCCTCCTCTAAAGGCAGAAACTTTTTTCCCTTTCAAAGAATCGATGGCCCTCTCGCTCCACATCAAAGCTCTGTGTCTCGGTGGGACCCGAGCCCTCCGGACCAGAACCTGTCCTCCTTCAGCTCCTTTCAATTACCGCCCGCGCGCGTCTGCTCGCCGCTCGCAGAAGAGCCTTCAATTACAGCACAAAGGCGGCCGCGATGCCCCGGTCTGAGAGGTGAAGACGAGCAGCTTCCCTGCGGTTTGAAGCGAGCCGCCGGCGGAGAGGCTTTCTCACATCAAGCTGAGGCTTTTTTCTGCCTCTTTGCTGGTTTTTCAGCTGAACTTTGTCGTCTTTATGGAAAAATCCTCCTCGGGTGCTTTTTGTTGGTCCGAATCAACTCATCTCAGGAAGGAATTTTCTGTGACGGATTGTTTAACGTTTCCACGGTCGGTCATCGATCTTTGGAAGTGTCCGAAAAGGCTGCAAACCGCAGAGTTTCGTCTCCTCTCTGCTGGATTTCTGCATGTGGAAAGTCGATTAGTCCAACACGACAACTCAAAGAGAAATTCAAACCTTTGTCTTTCTGTTTTTGGGTGTTTTTTTATTCATCACCTAATCATTTTAGGACATGAGACAAGACTAGAATTTAAAATGCAAAATTAAGCAGCTGTTCGTCAGAAGATTAGAGGCGATTGTTCCCTTTTATATTTCTTTATCATCTTTTTAAAGACGCACGCTTTAAAAACGGTTTATAAGTTGTAACAAATGTCTTTATAAATGGTTAAAGAGATAGTTCCATTAATTTGAAGTGGTGTTGTATGAAGTACTTATACACAGTCAGTGTCTGTTTGGAGAAGCA
The DNA here is from genome assembly GCF_008729295.1 of Plectropomus leopardus. Taxonomy (NCBI): domain Eukaryota; kingdom Metazoa; phylum Chordata; class Actinopteri; order Perciformes; family Serranidae; genus Plectropomus; species Plectropomus leopardus. The sequence continues at coordinate 4,596 of NW_024627136.1, read as the reverse complement.
GGCAGCAGTACTGACAGGCAAACTCATCGATCTGCTGCTGCGGACGAGGTCAGCATTAAAATGTATTTTAGCCACCTAAAGAAAACAAATCAACATCTGCCTAAGTGAGCTTTATTTATAGGATTTTCACTGCTTTACCTTCATGTCAGAATGATTTTCAACTTAAAAAGAAACCATGATATCGCTTTCTTCAGAGCCAGACTCATTCAGAAAAACGGAGCTGCTCTCTGCTGCCGCCTCCATCAGTTAGTCGCTTTGTGTTAGTGCGTGACTTCTGTGTTTTAAAGGGTTAATTCAGAATCTCCAAAGTGAATCTACAGCACCAACGCTTAACTACCAGCAGCTCCTGTGTTCAGAGATGTTACATTGGTGTTTTTCTCAGTGGAGTTTGGTGGCTTTGACGAGCGCAGAGATGTGGAACTGAAACAGTTAACGGGAATCCCGTCAGGATGGGACAGAAAGGTAAAGCAGTAAAAATACTCCCAGTACACCGTACACTTTAACTGATTTTTGTATTGTTAGGTTGGACTTGTTTTAGGCGGCTAAAATCCGCGCGAGGCGACTGACACCTGCTGTGTTTCAGACACTGAGCCCAACCCCAACTGCATTTTTAGGGCCGTTACTGATACCAGGAACTCATAATAATAAATCTCCATACTGATATATCGGACAATATTCTGTCCATCTGTATATATATATGTTTATATATGTACAGCTGTTTTTGATGCACTCTGCCTTTACTTCTCAGATTAATATGAGACGTGCTGTCAGTAATTAAAATTAAAAATTAATTAAACAGAAAACGTTACAGCTGCTGTCAGGAAAAATGTGTTGCAAAAATAGTTAAAATGTTTATTTTGATTAACAATAAGGATCAACAATACGTCATATAACCCCACTTCAAAAAAACCCAAGCGGCCCCGTTAACCCTTTGAAACCCGAGCAAACTGGCCTGATTTCTTTCAAAAACACGAGGAACGCAGTGAGCCACTTGACCCAAACATTTGCAGCAAATTAGTTAAAAGAACAATATTTCCAACCTGAACATTAAAAAAAAACTAATACAAACAAGGAAATTACCTGAAAACAATTCAATTATTATATATTCTGTAACATATTTTAAATATATAATGATATATAATTCTATAATATAGTTTCTGGAGGCCTTTCTTTTTTTTTTTTTTTTTTTTTTTTAATTTTCTAATATTTCTCTCTCAACATTATTTTTCACATTATTTTCCAGTCACCTTTTACCAATTTCTTGCAATTTGCTCGTTGCCTTTTCCCAAGGATTTTTAGAGAATACATTTCTTGTAAAAGGTGTTTGAATGCAGCACAAGAAAAACTGATGTTCATGGAGGTTTCAAAGGGTTAATAAAATGTTTATTTGTTCTTCATAGACGAGTTTTTAGTGCGGATAAGATTTTCCTGCAGAGCCGCAGAAGACGTGTAGCTGTTTAATCATAAACAATCATAAAACATTAACACATGATTTATTTTCCATTTCTAAAGTTACAACTCATAAACAGTTTGTGAAACGGTTTGAAGGTGACGGCGGTTTGTTTTTTCTCCGTGTCCGAGATGAGCTGAGAGCGAAACACAGCGGAAGGATTTAAAAGAGACTTCTAAAGAACTTTTTTAACAACAAAATACTTTCAAAATAATTCTTTGCACTTAATTTTACATTTCGATTATTAATTTAACAAAAAAGAAAGATGACGTTAAACAAAATCAACAGTGATGATCAGTTTTGGACGCTTTTGAAACAAAACAATGTTACATTTATTTTTTAAATTCTCACCGACACTTTTTTTTCTGAGCAAAGCGACGACGGTGCTTTTAGTTCAAATGAATAATTTGTTGCAATAAACCCATCAAAATGTTTTTTCCATCAGTTGCAGAAAAACAAATGTTTTCCCCCAAAAACTCAGTTAGAGCCATGAAAGTCTAAATTAAAATCCTGCTCGCCTAAATGAAACTAAACTAGGACTAAAGCGCTGCAGGCTTTCTCTCATTTAGAAAATTAACTTTTTATTGTGGTTTTTTTCTTGTTCAAATAAGGAAAAGTTCTCCTGGATTTCATCATTTGTAAAAGTTTTTAGCATGTGTCATCGTTCATCCTGTTAACATCAGTCTGTGATCATCACACACACACACACACACACACACACACACACACACACACAGTTTAACCCTCACACTCCTTTTTTGTTATTTTAAAGTTTACAAGAGCTTTATTCACAGACGTCTGGAAGAATGAATGGACGAGCTTTTTGTACATAGTTGTTGTACATAGATTGATTTCCTCGTGTAGGAGGAGGGGTTGAGGGGTAATGGGGGGGGCGGTCGTGGGTGGTTGGGGTTGATGGGGGGTTAAATTTAAATCTAGACCGGTAGACTCTACTTTTCTGAATCTGACTCTATTTTTCATTTTCTAAAGCCTTTTCCTCCCGTCAGTCGGTCGTGTTGTTGTTTGGGACGGACAGACAGAGAGCTTCGTAACGAGCCTCCTGCAGGAAAACTTGATCTTTGTACCAATTTGCAGACTGATGTCTTTGGTTACCTGTACATAATTTTAAAAGAATAAAAATTGCTACTTTCAGTACTTCCTGCTCCGTCTGTCTTTTTCTCTCGCTGTCCGCCCGTCGCGCTTTATCGATGATAATTTTTTTGTTCAAATTAAGAGAAATCATAAATCCCATAATAATCAGGGTCATGGAATTTCACAATGACATTTTTCAGGACTGGAATGGAAGTACTAAAAATCATCAAAAGTTTTGGAAAAAATCATGGGAAAGAAAAAATGGCATCCCTGTAACATAACGGTAAATGTATTTTCCTCAGCTGATGATGTAACGTAGCTTTAATATGCGTCCTTTTGGCTGTTTGTTTTTTAAATTTGTTTAACACCAAAGTTTCTGCATTTTCTCCCCACATTCATCCCTCTCTTCATTTCTGCCCAGGAGGCACAGCAAAGCATTTTCTTATTTTTCAAAAGGAGGGGAATACAACTTTAAATGTCTTTTAAGGGAATTTTTGTTTGTTTCTTTCAATTTTCTGCAATTTTTCCTTTATTTTTTGGGATTTTCCTTTTTTTTTAACCTAAACTTTTTCAGGCGATTTTACTTTTGGTGTTTGTTTTACTTTAATATTGTTGGTGATTTTTATTGAAAATGTAAAAACAATTGGCAATGTTATTTTCCCCCGAAAGATTTGTTTGTAAAGAAAACCATGGGTTCGGAGGGCATGTATTTCAGGTTTATTTACATAAATATTTGTCCATTTTTATGGCAGCCTGAAAAAAAGACTTTTTTTAAGGGGGTCATGAAAAAGAAATGGCACAAGGAAAAATAAATATTTTGAGTACTTGAAAAGTCATGGAAAAGTTTTGAAGTGTTGTCCATGAAAATGTGTGTGAACTCTGAATAGTATAACATAAACTCATCATTTTTGTCTTGTTGGCAAGAAAAAAAGTGTTTTCACGCAGATGCAGCTTTAGACTCCAGGAACTCTCAGACACCTCAAATTATTGTGGCAGTAAATTATGAAAAATAATGATAATAAAATAATGGAGAAAAAACCGTCACTGCAGAAAAACTAATATTTACAGTCTTATAAATGAAGGAAAAAGTCTCACTTTTTAAAGTTCAGTGTGTTTGAAAAGTCATTTTGTCCCGCTGCTCCTCTCCCACATGATGTCCTCACTGTGACTCCTCTGCCGCTCCTCTGCGCGCGCGGGGCCTCCGCTGCTCCTCCCGGTGTCCAAGTCCCGGCCAGGCCCCGGTGGCTCCCCCGCCGCCGCTGTGGGCCCTTGTGAGGGCCGCGGGGCGCGGGTTGGGGCCCCGCAGGCGCCCTCCTGCAGCAGCTCGCTGAGGGTGGCGATGTAAATCTGCGCCATCTGCAGCGTCTCGGACTTGGACAGCTTCTTGTCGCTCTCCAGGTTCGGGATGACGCTCCGCAGCCGGTCGAAGGCGACGTTCAGCCCGAGCATCCTCCTCCTCTCGCGGGCGTTGGCCGCGAGCCGTCTCCGTCTCTGCGCGCGCTCCAGGGCGCACTTGTCCGGCTGCAGGTAGTGCAGCGCGCCGCCGCCTGGGCCCAGCCGGAGCTCCACGATGGCGCATGGAGCGTCCCGATGGTCGCAGCCGCGTCTGGAGCGCTCTGCCCCCGGTCGCTCCTGCGCGCGGCTCCGCTGCAGCAGAGCCTGGATGTCGGCGTGCAGAGCCGCCGGGGCCGCGGGGCCGTGCCCGCCCTCCGGGTCCACGGACAGGAACGGCGCGAAGAGGCTTTTACTGGGCGGCATCGCTTCTCCTCTTCCTCCGAACAAACTTTTCCCAAACTCTGTGACACCCGCTCAACTTTCTCCACTTTGATGCGCGAATTTATGGAGGCGCGAGGACGCGCAGTGCGTGGCGCGGGGGCGTGCAGAGGGTCGTGTGCTGCCTAATGAACAGAGCCAAAGTGCCCGCAGGAGGTCCATTAACAGGGTTCATCAAAAGAGGATTAGAAGCGTCTGAGTGCGCCGCTGTGGGCCGATACACCCAGGCGGCCAAGCAGGAGAGGAGAGAGGAGAGGAGAGGAGAGAGGAGAGGAGAGATG
>NW_024627135.1:0-2398 GCF_008729295.1 Plectropomus leopardus | reverse complement strand
TATAAAAGATGTGCAGCTCAAATCTTTAAAACACAGAGCTGTCAAACCTGTGCAGCGGCTGCAGGTCAGGACGTTCTGTCCACACAGCAGATCTGCGTCTGCTCGGAGGACAGATTCCTCGCAGATATCAGAGACTGAGGAAACATGCTGAGATTTGTGCGGTCAGAGAGACATTCGAGTCTTTGTTCCACTGAAAAAAGAAATCATAACAGATAGATTCAGCTGACAAAGATAAAATGATTTTTATATTTTGTTTGGGACCTTATGGAGCTTCATAGGCACGTGTCTGTGTTCACTCACCTTAAGTTCCCTCACCTCATGTTCCCTCAACCCAGTACTTGCTTATTCATGACTTATCTGCTTATTTTTCTTCTGCTTTTTATGATGAACTTGCACTGTATTTGTCTTTTGGGGGAAATTTTATTTTGTTTTTATTCACATATGATGTGCATCATGACAATGACAAATAAGGGAAACCTGAAATGTTCCCTCAGCCCTGTTCCATCGGCCCTATGTTCCCTCAGCACTCTGTTCCCTCACCCCATGACTCCCTCACCTGTTCAGGTTCACGCCTCTGCGTCTCCGTCAGAAGAAAGTGAAAGTAATAATCAGAGGGAACCCGCTGCTTTTCCCTCCTCAGTTATTCACAACTGTGTGAATGTGACCGAAGTGTCTGAGCTGCCAGGAGGGTTCACTGTGTGTGTGTGTGTGTGTGTGTGTGACAGAAAATATTCAGAGAAACTGTAAAATATATAAAATCAGCTGCAGCTGTTTTCTCCATAAAACTTTCATCAAGTGAAGAACGGAGGTCGACAGGATCCCCAGAAACGTCTCCTTTAGTTTGTGTTCCAGTTCACTTCATAACAGTAATATAAAACATGAGATATGTAACAAAACGTAACAGTGACGACTCCAGAGAGAGTTCACAGCTTTCTGCTGAAGCACTGCCAACAGACACAACACGCTGCCGTCATTTTACAGTCTTTTTGTAGTTTAAGTGCCACACTGCAGGTTCCACTCACTCCTAACCCCAAAAAGTACACAGTATAAAGGACTGCACAGGTCTGCAGCAAGACCACTTTACCCTGAAGGTGGAGTAAAAGTACACAGTATGAAGGACTGAGCGTCCCCGAGGTGGGGTCCTCTCTGCTGGATGATGTGTTTAACTGTCGGAGCTGTAAACTGATCACAGTTAAGGTCTTTGCACACTGAGTCCATTTTTTTCGTCTGAATTTTGAAGTTTATTAAAAAAAAAAAGATCTCATGCTGTGTCAATCATGTTTGCCCGCTGACTCCGAAACTTTTGTCCGTCATTATTTTTTTCCGAACAGATGAAAAAACAGCTGCCATAGTGAATGAAAACACCACGGTATTTTGATTTCGGGACGAGCAGAATGATGAGATGGAGACTGCTGATCGAAGGACTTCAGCCAGCTGACTGAGTCAAACTGGACCGCTGAAGCACACCTGGGCTCAGCTCCTTCACCAGCAGGTGAAACTCTCCTCGCTCTCGTCTTGTTGTCTTTTGTGTTTTCGTTTTCTGTTTTCGGTGAGCGAAAGAGACACAAACTCTTCTTCACTGCTTGAAGACTTAATTTCGATCTCGTACTGTGAATTTTTGCATTTGCCAGAACAATAAACACATCGGACTTGATGTGCGAGGTTTGAGTCCGTGATGTTTTTGTTGTCGGATTACGGTTCTGAAAAACGCATCCGAAAAAGACGGACTCAGTGAGCAAAGACCTTAACTGTCATCGTCTCTTCCTGTCAGGATGAACCCGTTCAACCCAACCTGCTGATTTTTTGACCTTCAGCAGAAACAAAAAGACAAACCAGCTTTGATTTTAGGTTTTTATGACTTGTTGTTTCTGGACTTTGGAGCATAAAAACGTGCATGTGTGCGTGTGTGTGTGTGCGCGTGTGTGTTGGATATTAAAGTAAGACCTCTGCATGTGAGGCCAACATTTTAAGCTTTAATAAAAGTGTTTTTGGACGAGAACACGTCGGGCTGGCAGGTTTGGGGCGTGAGTCAGAGACCTGTGAGGAGCCATGGAGGAAGGAGGCAGGAGGAGGACACAGAGGAGGACACAGAGGAGGACATAGGGGAAGAGGACACAGAGGAGGAGGAGGCAGGAGGAGGACGCAGAGGAGGACACAGAGAAGGACACAGAGGAGGAGGTGCAGCAGAGTCCAGAGTGTAAATGGAGCGTGTTAAGCGTGTTTTTCATAAAGCAGGCTCACCTGTTTAAGACATGTGGGTCATAAAGTCTGTTTATGGAGCAGAACTCTATAGAGCTGCAGAGGACATGAGGACGGCGTGTCTGAAGACATGAGGACGGCGTGTCTGAGGACATGAGGACCGCGTGTCTGAGGACATGAGGACGGCGTGTCTGAGGAC
>NW_024627134.1:434-1447 GCF_008729295.1 Plectropomus leopardus | reverse complement strand
ACAAGATCAAATATCCTTCAGGAGATCAGCGCTAACAGAGTTTGTTTAGCTTAATTTTTCAGTCTGCAACTTTTTGTTGACTGATTTAATGACTGATTTGATTGTCTCGTGCAGGACGTCATCATGACTCCACTGGACCATAAAAACCTGGATAAGGACGTCCCATACTTTGCAGATGTTGTCAGGTGAGTCTCCTTCTCAGCTGCTTTCACAGCAGCTGCCACAGATTGTTTCCACGTTACTCTGATTACTTTTTTGTTTGTCTTTGTCCATTTAGCACAACCGAGAATGTGGCTGTTTACATCTGGGACAACATGTTGATGGTGCTGCCGCCCGGCCTGCTCTACGAGATTAAGATTCATGAGACTGATAAGAATGTTGTCATATATCGAGGAGAGTAGAGTGTTGATATAGACTCAGTCCTAGTCCACCCCTCGCCTTTTTCGTGCATTAATGTCTTGGGGTAGAGCGTCATGATTCCTGTTGCTTATTGCAAACTGGTCATTCTCAGAGACAGATACCTTATTAGCTGGGGGGTTATTGACATCTAGTGCTGTTACAGTGTGCACCTTTCAGGTTGATGCATCAAACCTTATTGTATGTAGTTTTTCCAGTGCAGTGATGAAATAGTTTCTTACAATAAATGCAACTTGTTTTTCTTTTAAACAAAATGACAAATGACATCATTTTTGAAAAATACCCTCACTTTTCAAAAATAAAAATTTTCAAAAAGAAGAATTTTCCCTCCCAAAGATTTTTCCAAAAATGACCTCAATAAAAAAAAGAAAAGCCTTGCCAAAGTATCTTAATTATTTAAGAATAATTTCCCCTTTCTAGGAAGAATTTAGTTTTCAAATTGAATTCATTAGTCCTAAATGACTTGGTATACTATAAATGTCTTCACATTCCTAAAATTTATTGATTTTCAAAAATGAATTTGCTTTCTAAAAATGACCTCACTCAATAATGTCTCATTTTTTGGGTTGATACAAAAGTTGTACATATATATATAT
>NW_024627134.1:0-337 GCF_008729295.1 Plectropomus leopardus | reverse complement strand
ACAAGATCAAATATCCTTCAGGAGATCAGCGCTAACAGAGTTTGTTTAGCTTAATTTTTCAGTCTGCAACTTTTTGTTGACTGATTTAATGACTGATTTGATTGTCTCGTGCAGGACGTCATCATGACTCCACTGGACCATAAAAACCTGGATAAGGACGTCCCATACTTTGCAGATGTTGTCAGGTGAGTCTCCTTCTCAGCTGCTTTCACAGCAGCTGCCACAGATTGTTTCCACGTTACTCTGATTACTTTTTTGTTTGTCTTTGTCCATTTAGCACAACCGAGAATGTGGCTGTTTACATCTGGGACAACATGTTGATGGTGCTGCCGCCCGG
>NW_024627133.1:0-2074 GCF_008729295.1 Plectropomus leopardus | reverse complement strand
AATAATGAGTAAATAACCCTTACATAATTTTAAATAAATAATTATGATGATTAGAAAAATAGTTTATCGACATTTTTCCTTAGCTTTAAAAAATAAATAATAATATTTTAATTTTTTTTTTTTTTTTTTTTTTTTTCATTTTTTGTGTTTTCTAAGGAAATCAGACATTTGGTTTGGTATTTAAATGTTTAAATACTTGTGAAAAGCATCTAAGTGCAGTACAAAAAAAAGTCATGTCGATCCGGGTTTTTAAAGGGTTAACTGGAACCAGTTTAAGCTCCTCACTGGTTTACAGAGCTCCTCACCGGCTCGTCCTCACATTTCTTTGTTGTGTTTTGGTGATTTTGTTGGTCGGAGCTGCGGCGCTCTGAGTAATGAAGCTGTCAGCGAGCTCTTTGGTGACAGTAAAGGCGGCAGCAGCTCCTGGATGTGAGGAGGTGTGGACATGTGGGGGCAGGAGGAGGGGAGGAGTGTGTGTATGCACACACACACACACACACACACACACACACCCTGCTGGGCCCTGCTGGGCCCGGCGTAGCCTCAACTTGCCCCTAATGACGAGAGTGGAACAAGGATGGCCCTGATTTTTGCATACAATCACACACACGACCTCATGTGCACGCTGGGAAAAAGTGCACACCTAACCCGTCACACACAAATGCGGAGAAAGAAACACACACACACACACACACACATTCAGGGAAGCTCATTAGAACAAATTGGGCCACATGAGTGTGTGTTTTGCTCGGCATTAGACGGCGATCACACCACAGAAAGCTGCTCATTACTCTTTAGGAAACTCATTTATCAACCGAAAATCAGCATGAAAGTTTTAGTGAAACTCAATTATCGTTCGCAATGAGCCCTGCGGCTTAAATAGCGAAGTATATAAAAATCATCTCTAAACTGACTAAGACTCTGCAGTGAGCGCTGAACCCGACTTTACTTCACGGTTGACTGACTTCTGTGTGTTTGAAACGTCAGAAGCGTCTGCAGGAGTCTGTGGAGCTGCTCCAGCGTTTCCGGCGGGGAACTCTGCCTCCAGGAGTGACGGACGCTCAGGTGAGCGCACCAAAACCTCAGTTCACCATCACATAAACACTGTTCAGGGTGTGTTCACTGGTCCTAAAGGGTTAATGAACCAGGTGTTTGTAAGGTGAGGATAACTAGGGAGATGTTTCTAAAAATAGTCAAATACCTGCTTTAAATTTCTTGTATTTCTGCCACACACACACGCGCATTTTTAGACCTTTTTGGCCTTTTGTACACACGAAAACTGAGTTTTTGTTCACTGAAAACTGACATTTTATAAATCTCCTGCCGGGATGAAGATATTCAGAAACTCTGTTTTCAGTGTTTATGTGCAGACAGGAAAAACGTTTTTTTTTTTTTTTTTTTTTGCTTGCCTCCTTTGTTTTTGACGTCAGAGCGTGCGTCGTTATCTCCGCCCAAACAAACTTTATGCCTGAGCTGCGTGACAAAAACCTCGCTGAACTGCAGCGTGTTGCATGCTCACCATGTCCATGGCAACAGCGCTGTTGCTGTGATGCTTTTGCAGCACTGCCTGCTGCTATGAGTTCTGTATTTCTAATTTAAAAACACAAATTGAATCATCCTGCAAATATTTCACAATAAAATGCCTTGTGTCAACACCTGATTGGACTCTTTTGACAGAGGCCTTGTTTGAGGACTTTTATTTTGAAACGGAGGCAGATGTTGGAGTGTAACAAACGTATTTCAGCGTCTCTGAGACAGAAAAAGACACTGAAACTGAGAAAAGGTGGTACAGAGTCATTACAAGTATCAGAACGACATTTTCACTTTCTATTTCTGCTGATAAAATCGGCGAGCCATCGTTTCTTTAGATGTGCCTGTGCTTTCTTAAAACAAGTTTTTACTGTAGCCTATATGTGTATATATTTTAAATTTTTTTTAAATTGTCTTTTCTTATCTGTTAAGAGGCTGTATGCACTGATAGTTTCATAAGGAACACTTTTGAGCGTTTTCTGGACTTCCCGTGCATGTCTCCTTTTCTTGAAATGTATAACTTTGTTTTTAATATTAAATATAA
>NW_024627132.1:0-3010 GCF_008729295.1 Plectropomus leopardus | reverse complement strand
CCCCCCCCCCACAAAGGGAAAACTTGTGTGTGGGAAGAAACTATACACACCTTTATAAGAGTTTTTTCCCCCTGCCCTCCTTCCTGTATTTGTGTTGAATTGTTATTATTCAGTAGATATTTTGGTCAAATGTTCCATAAAGTGTTACTTCAGCCACAGTCTCTAAACTTCCTTTCACAGTAATTTACAGTAAATATAGGCTCTGTACCTACAAATAACAATATAACTGTGTTTTTAAGGTACCTGTGGCAGAGACGATGTAACGTGACCCTTAAGATGCTATTATAAATGTTTTCCTTTCAGTGTGTATGTGTCCCGTTCGTACAGAGAAAGTTGATGCGACTCCTTTTCACTTGTGACAAAGATTGTATGAGTCAGGTTTGGATCTCTGGCAATCACACAAATGTTGGTCAAATGCTGCTGTTGATATTTAGAAATGAACCAGTCAGCAGAAAGCTGTGGCACGTTCCATATTTATACGCTGAATCACTGATTTTTTAATTAAAAAAAAAAAAAAAAAAGATGTTGGAAAACATGCTGCTCACAATTAAATAAATGATCTAAAAATAGTTCACGTTGCTTTTATTTCATCCCTAATTTTTTAATTCACATTCTAAAATTGAAAACTCAGCAAAATTGTGAACATTAAATCCTTTTTTTTTAAAGCTGTTTTACATGAACTGCCAGAGAACCAAACTTGCATTTTACTCTCAGCTGTTTCTTTAGGCATCAGGCCGGAGAACCGAAACCTCTTTTCTCATGCTCTGAGCTGAAATGCCATCAGAGGGGTTTTCCTTCAACGACAGGCTCCACTGTACCTGATTCAACATGCTGAATCAGCCTAAAAACATAAGCCGACAAGGCCCAACTCTCGCCAGCGGCGTGGGACGCATCGCAAAAATTAAGGCAACAAACGCTCAGTGATGGCGGACTAATGGCTCGGTGTGAAGCTATTTTTACACAGAACCAAATGACGACATCATCACTTCACTCCAGTGTGTGATTTTAGACAGCATGCTGGCATCACGGAACCACAAGAGGCATGACATTTAACAGCGTCAACCTCTGGTGTGACATATAACACGCATCAGCATCACTTTAGAAACAATAACAACAGCATAAATTGGCAATAACAATCGTGCCATCTGTGTTCTATGGCGGCTGATTTCGTCCTCTGCACGGAGGTTAAGGAGCTCTCCGATGTCATTGTTTTCCTAATATGCAGACATTTTTGGCTGCTGCTCTTCTTTGACTTAGCTGCTAACTGTTAGAAGCTGCTTTTTAAATCTCCCACACGGAGTCACGTGCATAGCATGTCGTCAAAACGTCACACCCGTCTTGCCTATGGTCGCGTCATGCCGGCTGTCCTTCTGATAGACACCATTTAGGCGCTGTTACTACCTCTCATGGCGCCTTAAAGGCGAAACAGTTGTTTTCCCATCCTGAGACTGTACCTTGTATATACACAACAGCGAGGCGGCTTAATGGTACAAATTTCCCTCTTTGAACAGACAGCGTAAAGGGGATTTGACACTTACAGCACTCCTTGCTTAATTCCAATACTGTCTCCTGGGACAAAATCTAACTTTGACCTCAGCAGGTTTCAGGTAAAAAAGTACGCAGCTTTCAACTGTATTAGGAGCTAACAGTCCAAATTCAGTGACCAACATGTTTGAAGGCATGCTGGGAAAAATCCTTGTTGTTACGCGTGCTGTGCAGTTAAAATTAATCATAAACTAATAAAACTTTTCCTTTCCTAATGATTAATGAATAAATATTTTCCTTTCCCGGCTCCATACTTCTGAATACAACTGGGTAGTTTTTTAATTTTCTGACATCACGATGTTGCAGGTGTTAAAGATTTCACATGTAATGTTTGATAGTTCCTCAGCATTTAAAGAATTAATTTAATAATCACGCAAACAATGGATTTTATGCATGTACAATATGTATTACAGGTAAACAATATCCACTGTACTTCTATGCACATTTTCATTTGGAGTCCTTTAATCTTTTTTCGGGCTGTCACTTGGTGGAGCTGTTGTGTCTTGACTGGTTTGTGTGCTTGTTGCAGTTTCTTCAGCAGAGACTCCTGCTGAGTCTGCAGCTTCGCTAACTTGACTCACAGAGTCTTTACCTGCTTCAGCATCACAATCTGCCTCCTCAGCAGCAGCTTCTGAAGTTTCTGCGGCCGCCTGCTCCTGCTGCAGCCTTTGAGCCTTCAACTGTCGCTGGTAACTTGCAGACGGGTCCTCATATGGTACCACCGACATGGGCATACGTACTGTATCTATTCCATTAACCTGGAGGATAAAAACACGAATAAGCAGTCGGGCCTTTGGAGGAGGGACAGCCTTAGGCTGCTTTTGGTTGATGAGGTTTTTAATTATTTTTAGGTGTTGAAGAGTGACATGAAGAAATGTTCTGGAGGTATAGTGGAGAAATCCTAACAAAAGGTTCAGATTCAAGGTAATTCTCAACTGAAAATATTTTGTATTTACTATTTGTGACTGCTGCACTTTGCAATAATATCAATTATTGTCTTGCAACATGCAGTACCACAATGTAAAAAAAAAAAAAACCTTTTCACTTTAACACTATGAACATTTTTAATCAATTCCTAATTATTAAAAATGGATCAGTGGCATGGACCCACGTGCTGCAAATGTTTGATAAAAAGATGCATGTGGTGTAAAGCTGCACGCTTTGAGGAAAATATACACTAACACTGAAAATCGTGAAAACAATATTAATAACGATAAACAGACTAAAGTTTGCTCAGTTTTCTGCTGCTTTCAGCATACTGCTAAAATACAACAAATTTAAAATGAAAAATTACTTATAACATTCCTTCACTGAACAAAATGAACATTGAACTGTACAAAAAGGCCCCAGTAAAAAAAGAAAATTTGAGTTACCTTTTAAGGTTTCCTACTGATACTCAAACTAACTCAAAGAAACACCTGAGTGCAATATTGCAGTCTTTTGCAATATGTTTATCACACAAGTT
>NW_024627131.1:0-1520 GCF_008729295.1 Plectropomus leopardus | reverse complement strand
CTCTGCACACAACATGCGTTTTTTTTTAAAAATCAAGCTTTATAAAAATGTTATACATTAATATGATTTTCTACTTTCATTGAGCTAATTTTTAACCAACATGAGTCCTCATCATAAATAGCAAATATTTATTCATTTTAATGCTTTAAATTTCAGGTTTTTGTCATGATGCCACTATGTCTTTAGGTGGAAAAAAAAGAACACAAAATATGAATTATTTTAAATATCGTACTTGCAAAGTAGATTTTTTTTTCCATACTATCGCAGTCTGAGATATGCAAATGATTTGCAGCAACATCGACTGAGACAGTGCGCCTCGGGGAAATAGCATGTTTTTTTTTTCTCTATATGCCAAATGTGGGAAAAACGATGTAATTCGGTCATGAATAATCAAAATTACAAATTACAAGGCAAAAGCCCAAAACAAAATGCATGTTTCTATGCTTTTATGGCTGGGATCAAAAATTGTAGCTTGAATGTTTCAATTGTGGATTTTTTCGCACTTAACAGTAAGAATGTAATTTTTTTTTTTTTTTTTTTTTTTTTTACACAATGTACTTTGAACTTTTTGTAGGTCCTGAGCTGGATAATCAAACATTAAACAAAATTACAAAATCTTTCCAAAATTTGTGCCATCTGAAACATGGAGATGGACAGAATTTCCCCTAAACCCCAATCATTGATGCTGGTAATGTGTTCATTTCTAGTTATTGTAGAACTCGTCTTAATTAATGAGAATTTCATTCTGAGTAGCATTAAAAACATCCAAAAAATTCTAAATCTAACTTCCCTTAAGACGTAGAAACCCTGTATTAAAAGATATCACTCATGCCCATCTCCGAGCACATTAAATCAGGTTGCACAATGTCTGGTTTTGAACTGTCTGGTCTATTGCCCTGTGATGTGGTCCAGAACAGCAAAAAATGACCTTAAGAAACCCTCAGAAAGTTCAGTACCAAGAGGTTGAGGCGATGCATGCTGTGCTGTTTTGGCTGAAAGAAGAGGCAGACTGGAATAAAGTTTTTTTTTTCTTTAGAATAACCTTAGGAAGAAAAACCAGACAAGCAGCAATGGATAAAGTAGCCCTCCAAAATCCTTGAACTAATGTTTTAAAAAACTATTTTGTACAATCACACCATGATGTACCAGCGTTTATGAGAAAATCCCTGAACAGGATCACCTTTTGAAAGACTTGAAGAGATTTGGGATGAGTCACTCAGATTGAATGACTGGCTAGTTATGGACATTTTACTGCAGTGTCTAGGTGCATATTAAAATCAAGTACTGAAGTTTGGATTGTATTATTTTTTAATGTATTACCTGCTTTATATGTTTATAGTTGAAACTGTAGTGTTATTTCTTGCTAACAGGGATCCAAATTAATAAATAAAAAGTGAGACAAGATAGTTCATTCAGAATCACCAACAGGTCATTTTTTAAATGGAGGCCATTTTGATGGAAATTTAAATTACTGATGGCTGTATTTGTTTCAGTTTAAGGGTTCTAAAATTGTTCTTACT
>NW_024627130.1:0-2742 GCF_008729295.1 Plectropomus leopardus | reverse complement strand
TTTTTATATCTAATAAATGCAATTTCTTTTTTCATTTTAAGTTTTTGTGATTGTGCAGTAAAGAAATTTGGTGGTCTTTGCCCCTTGATGTCTGTGAATACATGTAGACTGAGAAGTCTCTTAATTTTCCTTTTCAGTTCAGCAAACAAGTGCCTTCTGAAAGTAGCAACCTACGCAGCTCAGCTGGAGCAGTACCCAAAAGCGATTGAAATCTATGAACAGGTGAGATAAAGCTCAACGGCAGCCTTTATGTTAACAGATGCATTCAGGGGCTGTATTAACTAAACAGACATGACTTGTAATTTTTGATTTTTAGGTCGGAACCCACGCAATGGACAGTACGCTCCTGAAATACAGTGCCAAGGATCACTTCTTCAAGGCGGCGCTCTGCCACTTCTGTGTAGACACGCTGAATGCAAATGTAAGCTGTAACACTTGATTTTGTGTCCATGTACACCAAGTGCATCACAAGCCGCTATCTTAATATTCATCCTCTTGTCACTCAGCTTGCTGTGAGGAAGTATGAGGAAATGTTTCCGGCCTTTTCAGACTCCCGAGAATGCAAGCTGTTGAAGGTAGGCTGTGGTGTTATTTTGGACCTAAAATCAACAAACGAACAAAAACATAGAATAATCCACTAAATGTCGATAGTCGAAGTGAAGCTTAGTACGGTTAAAGATACCGTTTGTAAGTGTTATAAAAATAACTTTTTGTCTTATGTGCTGAAAAAGTCACTACATTTACAAAAGTACATGCAAACGATAGCCTGTGGGAAAAAAAAGGTGAAACTGATAACATTAACGATGCTCAGTAAACTGCTGTCTACCATAAATACCATACTTTGCTAGAAATCTACTCCAGCTCAGGGGGGGGGGGGGTCAAGATTTCTTGGCTCTGTGCCTGGAACGCACTGCCTGCATGCGCAGCACGTGAACGTTGCGAAACAGTTTTTGGTGTCTTGGTTCTTTTGGTGCCCACGTTAACAAGTTAGAGCAGCCATACTGCCTGTGTGAGCAGTGCTGGTCAGGCGCGTCTCAGCTGCTTGATAGCCGCGGCACATCTAGAGAAGCGGTGGCTCGATTTCTTTCCGCACATGGTTGTCAGCAGAAATAGACTGAGAAAATGGTGTTTTGATAATTATGTTGGTTCTCTGCCACCTTTTACCACGGTTTCAATGCCTTTGTCTGTCATAGACATGAGGAAATGCAAATTTATCTGTTTTATTCTTTCTGCTTCTGTCAGTTTCTGTTGACAGAATCCCATCAGTTGTTGACACGAGACATTTTAATGTGAATTATTTGCAGAACCCTGTTGTTAACAATGCTTGAGCTTACACAACTTCATAAATGAGTAAAATATTTGCTTATAATTGTGGAAATATAGTTCTCATAGCAGCAGGCAGCCCTGCAGAAGTGTCACAGCAACAACACTGCCTGTGTGAACACCGCCTGCATGCAAGATGCTGCAGTTTGGCGAAGTTTCCGTAACGTGCTGCTGACACATGCAGTGTGTTCCAGGCTGTATTTTTTGGCAGCTGTCATGCCGTCCATCTTTATGTACTTTCTGTGGGTAAAACTGTCAAACGAGGCAGCACTGATCAAATATGAATCAAGATTCTTTGACTGCATTGCCTATTTCTCACCTCAGATGTTTTCAGAAACATTTAAGTTTACTGTTAAGCTGCTAAAGGCAAACGGTTCAGCTGTTCCCAATGTGGCGGCACGGTCCCACACTGTCTCACTTTACAGCTACACAGTACATATGTTATCTCAGCTAGAGCAGGTGCCCCATGTACAGAGGCTGTTTCCACGCCACAGTGGCTGCGGATTCGACTCCTGCCTGCAGCCCGCTGCTGCATGTCGTCCCCTTTCTCCCCCTTTCACTCTCAAGCTGCCCTATTCTAATAAAGGCAAAAAAGAAAAGAAAAGACAGTTTGACTGCAGTACAAGAGAAATAATTGACACGATTGACAGCTACAACTTCTCACCTCTGACTGGTTGTTTTTTTTTTCACATGCTGCAATGCTACTGGAAGCATTTGGGGAGGCAGAGAAACACGATTTTTCAACAATTATTTATAATATAATGACAGTTATAGTTATTTATAAGTTGTTTTTTTAAACCATTGAAAGCTTTTAAGCTCGCCCCCAACAATTTGGATTGGATTGGATTGATGCTGGTGCATGTCTCCAGGCAGCAGCAGGATATTATTACTGTTGTTTTGGAATCTCACTTGTTGTTATTTTTTTTTCTTTAAACTTAGGGTGTATTTTTTGTCTGAAGGCAGCCTTTCTGATGTGCAGAATTCTTGTTTTTATCTAACCAGAAACTTCTAGAGGCCTGCGAAGAACAGAACGTGGATGCCTATACTGATGCGGTGAGTGAAATGTTTTCTCTAGTTAGGTCTAGACACACTGTAGGGCACTACAGTGATTATCTTAGAGTAAATTGTCAGGATAATAATAATAATAATAACAATAATTGCTATAAACAAATAAAAGCTAAGGAGACTTTATGACAAAAAAACGATTTCCCGGCTTGAAAAATTCGTGGAATTTGTAAAACTCATTGGAAGTTTTGGACTTTGTATCATGCAGTGAAATTTTTACAATGATCTAACGTGGATAACCTTTCACATTATGTTAAAAAAAAAGAGCATTTTTTCCCTGTAGCTGTCAATGTAACATGGCTCTAATTTGCAATGATATGACTTTTTTGCTATCACAAACATTCCTTTATGTGT
>NW_024627129.1:0-3445 GCF_008729295.1 Plectropomus leopardus | reverse complement strand
TCTTTTCCATTTTTTAAAATTATTTTATTTCCTCTAGTTTATAAATATATATATTTTTATTTATTTTATTCTAAAGAAATTGCACCAATTTGTTCAGGGTTTAAAGGTTTAAATACGTGAAAGGCGTTTGTGTGAAAAGCGACAGCACAAGTGAAGTGATGTGGATCCAGATTTCAGGGTTAACCTTTTTAACCCACTATCACAATCTGAATCACTCCCATGTCTTTAATCTGAACTCATGCATTTTTTTCCCATAGTATCTCATGCTAAACCAGGCTGCCCGACCACCGTTAGGCCCACAAGTCCAGGATCAGGTGTAAACCCGACCACAAGTCAAGTCTGATCCCCAAAATGAGTCATGATGTCACTGCTTTATGTCTTAGTCAAGGTTCGGTGTGTCCTTACCTGCAGTGATAGCTCTAGCAGTGTTGTAACCAAAGCTACACATCTAGGGAGTGACTTCACATCCAGCGCAGCGCCACGGGCCCGACATCACATCAAACGCTCCGACACAACAAATAACACCAAACACAAAAATACCGGAACCGACCCGCGAGCAGCAGATAATAATCCTAAACCCTTACGCTACATACCGCGACGACTCAATGCGTGTTTATCATTAAACGTGATTAATCACATCAGCAGGATGCTTTGAAAAGTCCCCAGTCTATTCTCCTCCATAGCTGTCGCATCTTCCTCCTTCGCGACCAATCAGTAGCCAGGAAGCGGCATCTGCGCGCTGATTGGACAGCAGACACAAAAGGATGAGAGGAGAGAGCTCTGAGCAGCACCAGGCTCGCGCTGCGTTCAAAGTCAGCTCGTAAATCTCAGCGACAGCAATAAAATATCTGCTTATGATGTTTTTGGCTATTTGGACGTTGTTTTATGAAAAAAAGTGAAAAGTTATTGATAAGAAAAGTAATTATGTTTCGTAGTTTCAAAAGAAATTCATTCAGATTAGCATGGCTTTAGTTGAAAGAGATGGAAAGAAAAAGTCCCTTTTTTTTTTAAAAAAAAAAGGATTTTTAATTCTGCTTTATTTAAAACTTAAAAAAAGAATAAAATTAAACTAAAAAAATAATAGTGAATATTTCAGAATATGCAGCAGGGATCTTTATAGTACAGACTAAAAAAATAAAATAAAAATACTGATAAAATCGCAGATTGAAAACATAAAATATAATGAAATAAAATGAAAGGAAATATACTTTAATAATGTTTAAAAATATGATAATTCAAACCACTAAATTTTTCGTGTGCTCTAAACTCCATATAACGGTATTTTGTACAGCACTTGAAGGAGGCAAAAAGCCATAACTACAATAATTTCTCCCATTGTTAACAGGTTGTTTTTTTAATTTAAAAAGTTACATTTGCTTATTTTTATTCCTATCACATCTGCTGAATTAACAGCGCACAACATCATGTGGTGTAGTAGAGGGTTAAATATCACAAATGCATTTCACATATGAGTTATCTTCATATTCACATTGTCCCATTTAAATCTATTCATCCCAGGAATCACACTGAATGTAAGCGGACTGGGTCCATAATAAGTGGAATAAAATAGTTGTGAAAACATATTTTTTCTATTACATGAAGTTAAGAATGTGGTCACATTTTGACAGTGTCGTCTGTCTCTTTCTAAAAAACCATTGTAAATTAAATGAATGAGCACAGAGAAATCCCTGTGTGCTCGATGACACACAGTGCATTGTTTTCAAGGATATTTGCTCTTTTGTGATGATGTGCAATGCGATTGGAAACAACATAATGCCAGGAGATAATTGTGTGCAATACATTGTCATACCACAGGATGGCGCTGCTGTCAGCATGAGTAAACACAGCTTCCTGCAATCTACCTTTAATCACTGCTATAACCAAATTAATACATTGAAAAAATAAGTCCAACTGTTAGAACTTTTATTTAGGAAAGTATACTTTATGTAAAGCAACAATGTAAAGATGCGGTCTCAGTGGACTAACATGCCATTTCTAATATACTTTAGGTACCAATTATTGATCTCATATTTAAATCCCTTTATATTTTGAGCAATGAAACAGTTACAACTACAAAACATCACCTGTGGAGGTGGCAGGGATTCAGTGTGTCGCTCACTGACACCAGCAGCCATATGGTTTGTAAAGCAGCTTTTCAGAGATCAGTCCATCCATCCAGCCTTTACAACCAGAAAAAGACATAAATTGCGATATTACAATATCCGAAATCTAATACAATATCTAGTCACATATCACAATATCAATATAATATTGATTTTTGTGCCCAAAGGAGGGTACCTAGTGCATTGTATTTTAACATGTGGGTACAGGGATTGAGGGGTTATTGTTTATTTATTTGGTTACATTATATTTATTTTTCTCCTAGTTTATCTTCCTCTTTTTTTTTCTTAAATAATGATAAAAAATTAAGATATCTGATTGAGGGTATGTGGGTGTTTACATATATATTTTTAGTTAGAGTGTAGGTTTAAATAAATAAGGAAGCTGGTTAATTAAAATTGGGATTTAATAAGTTCTTCTCACTCTGTCAAATACGCAAACCAAGTAATCGTGTGTTTGACCATTTTCTCTTGCTTTATGCTTTTCATTGTCTGTAAATATTACTTTTTTTGCATGTTTGAAATAAAAAAATAAAAAAAATCTAAACATGTAGGTCGACTGACAAAGTGGCGGCATTTGACACGTTGGGAGTTGGGATGAGAACTCGTTGGTGCTGCACGTGGTGACACATTTCAGGACCACTGTCTTTTGGGGAACCAGCATCCAATGTCTTTCTTCACCACATCAGTTTTCTTTATAGTTCCATTTGTGTTGTAAAGAAAAAAATATGGATAATTTCAGTTTCCTCTTGATGAATTAAAGATAAAACATACAAAACCAACAGTTGCAGTATAGAGAGAAAACATGCTGACCTTTCCACACCCCTGACTCCAACTCTGCAGTGAACAGCGTGAGCATCTTGTTGCTGTGGAAACAATTTCTCCTCTTTGTACTGGTGGTGCAGGGTTTCAGCAGCAGGACACATTTGGGGAAGTTTTGAAAAAAGGAATCTGATAAGTGGCAAAGAGTTGAGATGGGCTCACTCCCATCAGCTTCAGGGACTTTTACCTTCAGATGCGTTGCTGCTGACAGGATCCACAGAGGCTCAGCTGCGTCTTCGCTGGCTGTCTTCGCTGGCTGTCTTCGCTGGCTGTCTTCGCTGGCTGTCCTTATTGGCTGTCTTCACTGGCTGGCTGCAATGCTGTGCTTTACCTCTCTGTCACCTCACTTTAGATGTTTCCAGCTGCACCTTGTCTCTCTGTGAGCGATGGCTTCATGAAAGACTGCGGCTCTATCAGCAGACAAGCCACTGGGCCTGGAAACATGCAGAATTATGAAATTAAACAACCATTAGTCATAATTAGAATACTGCACATTGCAGTCA
>NW_024627128.1:0-2239 GCF_008729295.1 Plectropomus leopardus | reverse complement strand
CTGGATCCCTTTCAGAGGTTGTACCTAGAACCATAAAAAGTAATACCTAGATCAATCTGTGAAAAGTTCCACCCAGAACGCCTGATGGAGGTTCTACAGAGAACCCTTCTGTGGTGTAATGGTTCCCCCTCTGAAGGTCCTATCTAGAACCTTTCCACACTCTGAGAAGAAAAACCCACCAAGGAGATCCCAACGAGAACCCATTCATAATCCAAGGGTTTCATCTAGAGCCTATTCACAAGGTTAAACCAAGAGTTCTGTTATATTTCAAGGATTTCATCTAGAACCCAACTAGACTGTTCCATCAGAACCTTTCCATATTTCAACAGTTTTTTCTAGAACCTTCCCAGAGGATTCTACTAAGAACCTCATTTTTATTCAAAGGGTTTCATCTAGAGCCTATCCACGATGTTAAACAAAGAGCTCTTTTATATTTCAAGGGTTTCATCTAGAACCCAACCAGAGTGTTCCATCAGAACCCTTCCATATTTGACAGTTTTTTCGAGAACCTTCCCAGGGGATTCTACTAAGAACCTCATTTTTATTCAAAGGGTTTCATCTAAAGCCTATCCACGAGGTTAAAGAAAGAGCTCTTTTATATTCAGAGGGTTTTATCTAGAACCCATCTAGGGGGTTCTAATTAGAACCCTTTTTTACTCCAAGGCTTTAATCTAGAACTTACACAGGGTATTCTATTGAGAACCCTTTTAAAAACCAATAGAACCCATTCAGGGGATTCTACCAAGAACTCCTTTATATTTAATCTAGAACCCAACCAGAGGGTTCCATCAGAACCCTTTCATATTTCAACAGTTTTTTCTAGAACCTTCCCAGGGGTTTCATCAAGACCTCCTGCATAGGGTCCTATTTAGATCCCTTTCATATTACGAGGGTTTTATCTAGAGCCCACCCAAGGTATTTTATTGAGAACTCTTACTTTTACACACCAGTAGAACTCACTTCTACGAATCTTTTATGAATCTGTTTGGGCAGCATCTTAAAGCATCACTTTCAGACAGCGCCTTAGAGAACCAGCAGCCAGCAGAATACATACGAAGACACCAGACTGTATGAACCGTTCTCAGCATCTAAAGAACCAGGACGTGGATCTGGCAGAAGGCCGAAACTTTTCACACATATATAGTTTCAACACATCCTGGAACGTTTGCATTATTTATAGGAACGCTTCTACGAGGAATAAACATCCAGCGTCAGATTTAATGACAGTAACTCTGATGAATCTGCAGTCTGACAGAAATACTTTAGCCGCAGCTTTAAGGTGGAAAACCGGCAGGTCGTGTGCTTTTCAATGATTTTCAGCTTTTTTTTTAAATTTGTGAAGATCAGTTAATTTGTTACGTCTCATTTTGAGGCCACCGAATTCTTCCACGGATTAAAAAAGAAAAGGGAAGTGAAAAATAGATATTTCCGAGGGCAAACTGCGTCACGTCAATCTCAGGCCGAGACGAGAGTGGAGGCGTTTACATTTTTTATCATCCCCCCTTTGGCCACAGAGGGGGCGGGGGGGAGGGGGGCGATGAGGCAGACTGGCATCTCTCTAAAACTCATCCGACAGCACGTTGACTAAACACATCGACTGACTCCCGAAAAGGTCTTACCCAAACAGGCAGGTGCACAGGAGGGTATACTTATTCCCATCAAGGCAACACCAAATATGGGCCCCAATAGGGTGCCAGGTGGATCCCCGGCACCCCCTTAACAGAGGTCCAAGCTAAGCCAATAATGTCTTAAATACTAGAAATGTGCTAAAATACTAGAATAGAACAATAAATAAATCATAGTAATACCCTAAGTAATCCCGGCTACATCCCTATTACGAAATGTTCTAATAACATGTAATAAATGGCAATAAATGAGTAGATTTAGATTTTTTTTTTTTTTTTAAGGTGCTATGGAAAAAATTCTCGGAATTTTTTATACATTTTTGAGCACTTTTTTTAGGGTCTGTTCTGTTTATTATTTCATTTTATTTTATTTGTCAAGGGGAAAAAATGTATTGGTAATTCTCATACTTGCCGTGTTTATTTTCTTTACTTTTTTTATTATTATTATTTTCAGGTAAATTTCTTGTATTTTTTTATAATCGTAGTAACGCCCTAAAAATCCCGGACAAACGTCCTCGATTAGAAATGTTCTATAAATTGCAAGAAATACGTAGATTTAGAATTTTAAAAATTTATAAATAAATAAAATTAAAAATAGAGGAAAATATAAAGGA
>NW_024627127.1:0-5310 GCF_008729295.1 Plectropomus leopardus | reverse complement strand
CATTAATTTATTTCATCACAAACACCACATGCTCTTTATTCTGCGCTTTAATACCAATTCAATGGCCCTTTTATTCTTGGAGTTTCTATATATATTCTTTTATATCTCTATGTATTTTTTGTTTGTATGATAATGTACTGAGTTGCTGGAGGCCTGAATTTCCCTCTTGGATTAATAGTTTTCTTTCTTTCTTTCTTTCTTTCTTTCTTTCTTTCTATCTATCTGTCTTTTATTTATTCATTTTGGGTGCTTTTTGGATCTATTATTTCCCCTCTCTCTTTTCAGATCGTTTCCTAACAGGTTTCTTGAAAAAACTAATAAATTGAAAACATTCATTTATAAAATGAGAGCTGGAAACAGACAGACGTGATCTGTTTGGTGGCTCGTTATCATCGTGAGCTCAGCGAGGACGCGTGACAGAGAAAACCAGATGAAACCTCGAGGGGGAAACGCGCTGTTTGCTCTGGTGACGTATTTCATTATTTGAAGATAATCTCTTCTTCTGTGACCTCTGTGACGTGTCGAGGATTTCGGCGTGCTTACGTTCTGCCCTTGGCTGTGACGGCGACCCTGGGGCAGTCGCCGATGGCTTTGTAGTTCTTCGACCACACAAACTTGGACGTCTCGCTGATCTCGCAGGCCTCCAGGGACAGGAAGATGTCTCCGGTCTCCTCGTCCACGCCGGCCACAATCTCCTGAGTGCCTGTTAACACGCATCACATGTTTGTGTAAAACATTACACAGAAAATCTTCAAAATAAATTGTAAATATGATGCTCATGTCTTCATTCATCGAGGTAATTTAGGTAACTCTTTAGGTAATAAAATTCTGTTATTCTATAATAATAAAAAAATCTAAATAATGTTTAATGTTAAAAATAACCAGGAAATATTCAAAAAAATGATCTGTGTAACAATGTTCAACAACAAATTAGTTTAAAATAAAATAAAAAAATATAAAAAACATGATTTTTAGGAGGTACAGGGGTGAAGAGGGGGCTTGACAATCAGTAGGTGTTTACAGGGGTTTCTCTTTATTTATTTGACTACTTTATCTTTATTTTATGTTTAATTTTTTTCTCCTCTTTTTAAATATTAATGTAAAATTGTGGATATTTGATTTTGGGTATGTGGATGTTTTCATATAGGTTTTATAGGTTTATAATAATAATAAGGAAGCTGGTTAATTAAATTTAAGCGATTTATGGAGAAGGGCTGAGATTAAATAAGTTTGTATTTCTTCTCACTCCTTTTCGAATTTGTAAACCAATTCATCGTGTGTTTGAATATTTCTTTTGCTTTATGTTTTTTATTGTGAGTAAATATTACTTTTTTGGCTGTTTTTTGTCTATTATTTCTCTATTTATATTCAAATAGACGTTAAATGGTGTTGAGATGTTTTACCTGGAAGAGCTTTGGCACAGACCGGCTCAGACACCTGGGAGGCTTTTCCGACACCACTAGCATTAACAGCACGAACTTTGAACACGTAGCTTTCACCTTCCTCCAGACCGCTCACCTGCAGGAAACACGTTTATTCATTCATTAGAATAAAGCATAGAAAACATCTTTACCTGTACAATGTGGCAAAACTCGCAGAGGAAAAATGCAACATGCAAGTGCTTTACATGCAAGCGTGCTAAGAAATTAAAAACTAACAATATAGAGACATACATTTATTTTAAATATATATATCTCTATTTTTATATAGATATATATATTATAAAAGAAAATAAAATAAAAATCATTGTACAGGCACATGGATAACTCTGGACATAAGTTGTGGACAGGCCAGAGGTGGAACAATTAAAACCTAACAACATTTAAACATATATTATATGTTATAATAATTATACAGCACATGGAAACCATAACTTTGTGGGAATAATTTGTGAACAGGCCAGAGGTGGAAAACAAATAAAAGAAATATGAATATTAAACAACATAAGTCAAAACAGTAAAAGTGCATGAAAATCATAAAACAAGTTTTTCAGAAATAACAACCGTAATATGAAAAATAAATAGAGGGTGGAATTAATTAAAAGCAAGAGCACAGAAATGGGTCTTAAAACTATATAGAGAAGTTACTTCTCTTGTTTGTGTGGGCAGCCAGTTGGTGCATGAAAACACGACGCTGCTTCACTTTACTTTTTGTGATACTTTTTTGGGACATTAAGCAGAGCGGCACCAGAGAGATGAGAGATCAGATCACACGTGAACAAAGTTTCTGACTCAAACTGTCAATAAAAGGCAAAAACAGACGAAGTTACAGCGTAATTCATCGGGACAGTCGATGACCTACCTGCAGGTAACGGTGGTTCACGGCTTCCTGAGTCAGCGTGGTGAACTCTGATGAGCCCTTCTTGGCCATGTCCACCAAATATCCGGTGACGGCGCTCGCTCCGATGTAGACCGGAGCCTTCCACAGGAGGACCAGGGAGTGACCTCTGACCTCACAGAAGCTCAGGTCGTAGGCTGGGCCTGGAGGTAACACAGAACAAAAAATAAAATAAAAACATGAACACGACAGGAAAAAGAAATCTGTGTTGGCTGCAGCGATACAGGTTAAATATTTCTGACTTCATGTGAAATTAGAAGGTAGATTAGTATTATATATATATATATTTTAAGAAGCAGTGATGGCTCTCCCACCTGGCTCGTCCATGGTCCAAGCTTCACATTTCATCGGGGTGCTGGGATCCGAGGGCAGGCCGACACCGGCCATGTTAGCGGCCTGGACCTTGAACTCGTAGAAGGTTCCCTCCCTCAGATTGTCAACCTGGAAACACAGCAGGAGGGAGAGATGTGAGAAGATTATCAACGAATAACGGGTCAGGTATCAGAGACCCTTTACTTGAAATAAAGTACCAATACCACCCTGTGAAAACCCCTGCCCTTCAAATGAATGAATGAATTAATCTTAATTCCAAATCTATTCCAAAAATGTAAAAATGAAAACAAACCATCCCCATATACAGAGGCTGTGAGTCCTCATTGCAGTGCCCCTGGGTTTAAATCCCACCAGCGAACCTCTGCTGCCATTCCCGCTCTCTCATCCCCGTTTCCTGTCATTTCCCCAGCTTTCCTATCTAATAAAGGCCACAAAAGCCCGAAAAAATATCTTTAAAAAACCCCCAAAAAACAACAAACAAAACAAACAAAAGAAGGCCTATACAAAACCTAAACATCGTCTCCATGAACAAATACTCAAGCCACTTAAACTCAAATATCACATGTGCGAACACAAGTGGGAGGATGTACACACTAAACACCGAGCACTGTATAGAAATGCTCGGTAGCTCAGTGGATCGTGCCGGAGCCCCGTGTGCAAAGTCGGTGTCGTGGCCGCAGCGCCGAACCTTTGCTGCATGTCGTCCCCCCTCTCTACCACTTTTACACTTACATTATGTCCTGTCAAATACAGGCAATAATGCAAAAACATAAAAAAACAGACAGATTTTTTAAAAAAATAAACAAAAATAATGGATACCATAACTCTGGAAATAAGTTGCAGACAGGCGAGTACTTGAGTAAATGTACTTTCCACCTCTGTCAGCTCCCAAAATAAAGTAGTTTTATGATTGTGTGATTCACTGTATGATCGACGCCACTCACGGTGCAGATTCTCTCTTTGACGGCCTCCAGGTTGACCTCCTTCCACACCAAACTGTCGGCGTTTCTCTTGTCGATGTAGTAGGCGTTGACCTTGGAGCCGCCGCTGTGTTTGGGTTTCTTCCAGGACACAGTTATGGAGGAGCCGTCGCTGCTCAGCATGGTGATGCCGAAGGGAGCGCTGGGAGTTGCTAAATCACAAATATTTAATGTTAAACTGGATCAACAGCAGTTTTCTTGTGCTGCTTTCAGTCGCCTTTTACAGCAAATTGATTTGATTTCTTTTGAAAATACAGGCCAGGAAGTCAGCGGGCCACTTGGCAAAAAATGTCCCATAAATTGCAAGAAATAAGTAAAAGATGACATGAAAATGACCTGAAAATGAGCTTTTTAAAAAGGGGGAAATAGAGAAAATATTCTTTTCCCACTTTCAGCCCTTTTTTGAGTCATTTTCTTGCGCTTTGTGCTCATTTTCAGGTAGTTTTCTTGCAACTTTCTCTTAATTTCTGGTTAATTGTTGCTTATCGTCTTCTCTAATTTTTTTGTTGTTGCAAGAAATCAAACCTCACTGCTCAAGTTTGAAAGGGTTAAAATGCATTTGAGATACTTTACCGACACCCTTACACTGAGCCTGTGCTGATTATTGAAATTATTTAGCTGTGAGCTGTGTGTGTCTTCATGCATTTGTTTTGTCAAATTACTGTAGATTCATAACACCTGACAAAATACCACAAAGTATTTTTAAAAAACCTGTGCTGAATAACTGCTCAGTAGTTTTAAATAGTTAAAGTGTGTTTTGTGATCTCTGTGGCACCATGCAGTACATTTCGTTACTACAGTAGTACATTTCGTTACTACAGTGTACTGTGACTTTGAAAATACGCAGATCTGTGACTAAAGCACATAAAGTGAAAAGTGGACAAAGTGGGAGCCGTGGGTGAGTCAGGTGGGAGAAAATCAACTGTTTCATACTTACTATATTCCACTCCCTTGCCTGGACAGAATAATAATAAAATGATTTTGTTTTCAGGTACATATTTACCAAAATAATCATCTGTTTCTTTTGAAATTCATTTCCAGCATTTTCTTTCAAACCCACCAGTTTTACGAGCATTTTAAAGGCACTTTTCATTCACGTAACAGAGTTTATTATAAACGTGATGTCGCTCTTACCGAGTGCTGGCTCCACAGCGATGGGAGACGACTCCTGAGACTCCTCACTGAGGCCGAAGACGTTGACGGCTTGGACGCGGAACGTGTATGTCTCCCCTGGGATCAGGCCGTGGACCACAAACCTGCCGCACATTTTAATTTTATTAAAACTTACCGAAGCAGCGTTTTGTTATCGTGCAGCACAGACGTGGAGAAACCAGACTTTTCAGTCAAAGCTAAAAATGTTCCTCTTTTTTTACACTGTCTCCTTTTTTCTTTGCATCCCTTGTCTGAACTTTTGCTATTTTTAATGATTTTTATTTTAAAGTTTTTTTAAGCGTGAAAGAGGGGGTGGGGTGACATGCAGCAAAAGGTCAAGGCCAGAATCGAACCCGCAACCGCTGCAGCAAGGACACAGCCTCTGTATGTGGGGCGCTGATCTATCCACTGAGCCACCAGGGTCACCACAATTGTGTTTTGAAAGGTG
Organism: Plectropomus leopardus; assembly: GCF_008729295.1. Classification (NCBI taxonomy): domain Eukaryota; kingdom Metazoa; phylum Chordata; class Actinopteri; order Perciformes; family Serranidae; genus Plectropomus; species Plectropomus leopardus. Next base: position 60 of record NW_024627127.1, on the reverse strand, counting down.
CCATATTATTATTATTATTGTTGTTATTATTATTATTATTATTATTATTATAGAGACACA
>NW_024627126.1:0-3297 GCF_008729295.1 Plectropomus leopardus | reverse complement strand
TTTTTTTGTCTGATTTAACAGGCCCTCTTGCTTGTAAAGCATGTTTTCCTAAAAAGTCTCTAAGAATTAATATAATTTTTCAAATCTCCAGAAGAAAAAAAGAAAAAAGTTTGAAATGTATGTTTTCTTAAAAAAAAATTGCCTGCTCCTCCCATAAGCCAAAAAACAACAAAACAAAACAACAACAAAAAACAAAGAAAACCAAACATAAGTCCATTCCCAGTGCTTAAAATACTCTGACACGCCTCCCTCTGTTTGCACCAGCTCCTCTCCTCATAAATAACTGTCAGTCTCTAATAATGATACTTGATGTTATTTGACTAAATATTCTTAGTTTGATGCACTTTCTGCTTTGATATGACTTTTAACAAATAGAGACTATTTTGCTACTAATCAATATATTTTTAATGATAGCATTTGCAAAGTACTCTGTTTCTACTCAGTACTCATTACTAACAGATATTATTATTTTTAACATCACAGTTCATAATTAAAATAAGATTTTTCAGGGTAAATAAGGTGCCAGAGTGCACAAAAAAGCATCCAAATAGAGCTAATAGACTAAATCCCAGAGCTGCCACAGTCTGTCGCTATGACACCGTGACATGTCGATTTCGCATGTCAGCGTAACATGAGTAACGTTGCTCCACTGACCGTTGGAGTAAATGGCTTAAGGTTAACTCTTGGCTACGTTTTCTGAATAATAGAATTACATAATCATTATGGGCTCTAATTGCACAGTGCATGCAGGCCTATTGGATTTGTATTGTATTGCACATAATAAGTGCAGCTGTTTGGCTTCAGGGGAAATAAAGGACCAAAAATAGATCTATTAGAAAGTATTCCCATATGGCGCATGAATACACGCTCGTACAGTCGCAGAGGGAACGGCACATTCAATCTATCAGACAAGAAAAACGACATTTGATAGTTTAGTTGGTGATTGTAGAATATTTTAGTGCTGCAGGAAAACTTTGATCCAATATTAAATGTACATTAATGTCAAAATGCTCCATTAACCCTTTAACACCTGGATGGACATTTCTTGTGCCATTTTAACCCCTGAAACCTGAGAAAAGGGATTTTTTAAAAATAAAATGATAAGAAAAAAAGCTATGAGCAACTTGACAAAAATGTTGGTTAAAAAAAATTGTAAAATGTGACGAGACAAAGCCCTGAAAATTAGCTTGGGGAGGACAGGAGGGGTAATAAATATTATCTCAAAAACATTTTACACAAAACTACAGTCAACATTCATAAAACTTGACATTTATTTATTTAAAGCTATCTTACAAAATAATAATAATAATAATATTATGTATGTAATAATGTATGTTTGGGGTTTTTTTTGCAAATTTTGGGGATCATATCAACTTAAGTTGTTCATTGCCTGCTTCCTGTGTTTTTGCTCAGGTTTTGAAGCGTTTAAATAAAAGTTTAGAATTAAAAATCTATCTTAAATAGAATTATCAAAAATATATTTACTTTGTGTCACATTTCTTGCAGATGCATCTGTGATATCTGATTTTCACATAATTAGATTGTTAATACATCAATATTAGAGCAGCATGTTACTGATGGAGACAGTTTTTTTTTATATATAGTTGGCTAATTAAGTCCAGCGGTTCCCACTCTAGGGGTTGGGCCCCTCCAAACGGGTCACCACATACATCTCAGGGGTCATCACGTGATCAATAGGAGAGGACAGAAGACAAAGCTAAGCTCTAATACATTCCTATAAAAAGTAATGCACCTGAATTCTCGTCCGTTCTCACTCCGAACCCGTCAAATAGCGCCGCTCTGTCAGTGTTTTGGCGAATGCAACGCCAAAAGCCGCCTTCCGCGTCCACCTGGAACGTGGCTGGACGGCATTTTTGGGTGTGTGTTTTTCTGCACCTTACCACGCCTTTTTGCTTAAATCTAACCGTCCGTGACTTTGTTGCCTAATCCTCCTCGTCGTGACAGTCCGCACTGTTGTGTAAACATAAGGAGCGTGCTGCTTCATCCCACCGTGTGCATTTGTTGACATCACGGAAAGGTAAACAGCTGATGCAGAAGGACACTGAAAGAGTGGAACATGGCGTCAGATGAGACACACAGTCGGACAGAACCAGCGGCGTTGTTATGATACGCTGGTCCAATCAGTCGTTTGCGCGTGGTTGGACGATGCCGAACCGTGATTCCTAAAACTAACCTAACCTGTAAAGACGCTAATCCATTTGATACCATACGACGAATTTAAATAAACTTAACCAAAGGCAGACTTTTTTCTTTTTTTTAAGCAGCCACATGTCAACATGCGTGGGAACTGCAGGTTTAGTCTTTGGCACTTCATTGTACAACTACCTCATCATATGTTGTTGTTGTTTTTTTTGCAATATCATAACTAATAACTATATTATTAGTTACTTAAGGTATTGCTTAACTTCAGTGTTAAATATTATAACTAATATTTGACACTGAAGTTAAGCAGAGTTGCAGTTTTAAATGGCATTGAAAGGAAATACTCAAATACAGTACCTTTAGTTACTTTCCATCACTGACAGAGTACAAGTTGCAGCAGAAAAAATGGTATTCAGGCTTTTTTTTCCCTCCTTATTGTGCCAACAATAGTGGCATCACCATTTTGTCTTCTGCTGATGAGATGAGAGTGGACGGTTTAGTTAAACAGAGAGAGAGAGAGGGAGAGAGGGGGAGAGGGGGGAGGGAGGCGGAGCGAGGCTCAGACTCCACTGAGAGTGAAGGAGGCTGGCAGTGAGGAGCAGAGTACCGGAGAGGATGCTGGATGCTGAGACGGAGCTGCTGGCGGTTCATTTTGAGTCACACTGAACTGAAGCAGCTTAAATCTCGACAGAAAGAAAAGAACATCAACAGATCTGTGTAAAAACGCCTCGGGTAAGACGGATATTTATTCTAAAACAATTACATTTTCATTAATGTAGTTTTTCTCTGATAGAAAAATCATCTTTTGATTGAACTTTTTTAAAAATGTATGGTTGGCTCGCAGCCTGAACATTTTTTGAATTTTTCCAAAGTTACAGTTAAACCATCTCATTGCTTATCAATTTTCAATAAAATAATTTTAAAATCATCATCCATCTATTACAAAAATTCAATTTAGATATATATATATAAATCCTCTCAATTACTTAAATGTAAAACCAATTTTGACATGATTTTTGACTGGAAAAATGTATATCATTATTTTCTGATCATTTTGATTTTTATGTCTTATTTCTACAAAATACCATATTCACACATAGCTGATGTCACCTGAGTTACATACTACGATGCATG
>NW_024627125.1:0-1388 GCF_008729295.1 Plectropomus leopardus | reverse complement strand
TCATACATTTTTCTCCAGTAACTCAGGGAAGCTCAAGGAAAAATACTTGTGGCTCCAGCAAGGGTCATGATATTTAAAAAAAAAAAAAAAAAATCATGCCCAAGCCATCCCCTCATCTGATAAAAATAAAACAAAATTAAATACAGTCCCTTAGAAGCATATACAGACTTTTCAAATATATAAACTTTTTATTTAGAAAAAAATAATTTACCATCAAATGAATACATTTTTCCTCAGTTATTTTAAAGTAAAAACTCACTATTTGGATTTGGAGTCAGCCACAACTTTTTTAAAAATTAAAAATAGGTTTTTAGGTAGATCAAAAACAAACCAGACAAAAAGAAAATAAGTTTTTAATGGAAGACAATGAAAGAAAATAGTTACGAAAGTACACGATAACCCAGAAAAAGATGTTGTTCAGTATGCTTTTATACTGTCTTTCTGTGTCAAACATGTTTGTTTTTAGTGTGTTTCGCTGCAATGATTTGTTTGCATTGGACCATTTAAATGGAATAAAAACAGTTAAAGGGCGACACCTTGTGTTCATCTGTAGGAAATGACTCGAGGCTGCTTATGAGGGAAAGTGGAGCATTTGATGGAAAAAAATGACAAGGGTGTGTGTGCAGACAGGCGTTATTATATCCTGGTTTATGTCTGTAGTCCTGATTAATCATTGCAACCTCTTTCCTTCATTACTTCCCATGATGCATCATTTCTCTCTGCACACCGCCCACTCATCTTCTTTTCCTGCAGTCCGCCACTCTGCTCCGGCTCGGCCCAACATAAACATTTCTCCAAACTGCCTCCCACAGCGTGGCCTGTTTCTCATCACTTCCTTTCTATTCCTCTGTGTAAACTCCTTCATTCATTCTTTTTTGTTAAAGTGAGATTGCAATAATTATATCTTTGATTAAGATAGCCTTAATATAAGTGATGGATTTCTCTTTTGATTGATATAAATATGTAAATAATGAATTTATATCTTTGATGAGGATATTATATGAATAATGACAAAGATAAAAGGTAAATAATGTTAAATTTAGACAAGTTAAGGCTTTAACAGTCACACTAAGGGATGCCTTTGCAAAAAAAAACAAAAAAAAAAAAACAACAGGCCATAGAGTATGTAAACAAAATGCATAGATTTACAAAGAAAAGTGCATTTTTCCATTATAATGCATTATAAAAAGTGCAAATGTCAATGTAATATAATAGAAATATTTCTTCATGCAATAACTGTAAAAATAAATAAACAAAAATAAATTGTTAGAAATAAAAATGAATCTAGTGAAGGAGTCTGAATAAAATTCATGGTAAAAAAAAAGTTATATAATAAGAAATGGAAAATAAAAATAACTTCATAAAATAAATACACAAACAAAATAAAT
>NW_024627124.1:0-2322 GCF_008729295.1 Plectropomus leopardus | reverse complement strand
AATAATATTTTTAAAAATGTCCAGAAATGGATATTTATCATTATCACAATGATAGATTTTTATTTTTTTTTAACTTTTCTTATCATCCTTTTTTGTTTTTTTTCAGCTATATTTTCTTATGACTTTTTACAAATTTCTTGCCATTTTCTTTGTAGCCATGTGTTGTTAAGTTGCTCATTGCCTTTTGCCATGTTCTTTAAAGAAATCAAACCAATTTGCTCAGGTTAAAAAGTGTTAAATCAGCAAAAGAAAACAACCACACAAATACCAGAGAAAGAAAAGACAAAAACTGTAAACTGTAAAACTGTAAAAAAAAAAAAAAAAAAAAAAGTTTAAAAAATTGCAAAACAGATAAAAGGTAATGAAAAAAATACTTTTCTGCTGTTTTAATTTATCTTTAAATGTGTGGATTCCTTTTGAGGAGTTTTTCAGGGAGTCATGAGTCACACAGAGCAGTAGGTGTGTGGCATTTGGCAGCTGATTGGAGAACACCTGCTTTGGCTTTAACACTGATTGGAAAGTGTTAAAAAGGCCACATGGTCTCCAGTTTGTTCGCAGAGCTGCTGCTGCTGCAGCGCTTAAATCATGCAGAACTTCTCTAAAACCCACAGTTTGACATTCTGTCCATTTATTGTTCAGAATATAAAACCAGAAACATGTTTAGAAAATGCAGACACAAGAAAACAAACTCTAAAAGACAGCAGTGCTCTGTCACCTTGTACTACGCTGCACTCTGCACATTTGGGATTTGCTCAAACTTTGAAGTGTTTAATCCTTTACAGTTCACCCAAAATCTGTGGTTTTCTTTCAGCATTCTCAAAATCTCCAGGCCTTTACAGATTATTCTCAAGGGAAAAGCATCCTTTGACTGTCTGCTCACAGCTCAAATATATGCAATGTCATAAGAAGCTGCAAAGTAGATAAACACAAAGACCCAACTTTTTTCACATTCCCCCAAACATAAGCATAATATGATTTTTACCGTGCAGATCCGGCCGATGCGAGCCCTGTATGGCTCCTCGTCCACTCTGGCTGTTTTGTTGATCTCACTGAAGAAGAAGTAGATCTCCTCTTTGTACTTTAGTGAAGATGGGATTATGGCTGCACCGGCAAACTGTGGATCTGGTGACAAGATTTAAACATATCTGATGAGAAATTATCACTTTGTTTCCGGATAAAAACAACAATCAGTGTTTGTTTCCAGAGATTTCCAGAGATTTCCAAGATTTTCATGTATGTATTCTATATATTTACCATTACAGAACTTAAAAAACATCTCAGAAACGATGAAATGTCATGCTGATAATATTTATTTGATCAAATATATGGAATAGCATTTCATATATTTTACTAGCAGTGAATAGTACTCCTTTTTTATCTCATAAAAATGTAATTTTTTTTATCTAAGCATCACTACTTTACCATAAAAAGCCAGCTCAACAGTAAAACATGGTTTTAAACCTTAAAAAATATACTTTCATATATTTCACCATATACATGATGGATAATACCATTAAACAAAAATGAATGATCAGAAATCTATTTATGCTTCAGCAAATATTCAGTTTTGATTTTAGTTGGTTAGCTTCACTCCCTTTACCACAAAGGGCCAAATCAACCGTTTGGTAGAGCAAGTTTTGGACCCTTATTAGAGTTTTATTTTTTGTATAAAGTCACATTAATCTGATGACTGAAACTATAAAATGTCTTTGAAAATCCCACCACACAGACTGCTCATGTCTGCAGTGTAATTTCTTGTCAGAGGCAAACTGTAAGAGCAGATTATTTAAAGACACAGCGACATTTAGTGGGGTTTTTTTTGTTTGTTTTTTTAGCATAACAAAGCTAAACTGAATGGTAAAGATAGCTCAGATAGTTAAGTTTGCATTTTTTATAAAGATATAGTGACTCAAAATGTGCCCTACCAAACAGCTGAGCAGAGCGTCAGAGGTTTATGCTGATATTAAGTGTCAATGTTAGAGTCAGCAGTGTAAACGTCTGATCTCAGTGGATATATAACGTGATCCAAACCATACACACAGTGACAGTGAATACACCTACATGTGGGAATGATAGTGGTGGATTTACAGAGAGAACCACCCACCATCTCCACATTCATTAGTCTAAACCTGTACATTCTCTGCGTGACTCTCCTCCTACTCACTCAGCAGCCAAACGTTCTCCGTCTTCAGGAGTTTCTGGGAGCCAAACGTACGGCGGATGGAGCCGGCGTGACCCGCCACCGACGACATGGCAGAATACAGACTTCCATCTGAGACGGAGAGACACAAAGCGAGGAGAGAAGAGAGGGTGAAGAGTGGG
>NW_024627123.1:7500-9795 GCF_008729295.1 Plectropomus leopardus | reverse complement strand
ACGTGGTTCTGCAGTGTGTTGTTCTGGTTCTGCAGTGTGTTGTTCTGGTTCTGCAGTGTGTTGTACTGGTTCTGCAGTGTGTTGTTCTGGTTCTGCAGCGAGTTAACGTGGTTCTGCAGTGTGTTGTACTGGTTCTGCAGTGGTTCTCCTGTTTGGGGTTCTCCAGGCGTTCTCACTTCAACATCAAAGAGAATATTTCATCTCAGCCAATTACAAACACACACACACTTTGGTTGGAGTTGCTATCATTGTGAGGTCCGTCTCTCCTCGCCGTCAGCCATACACTTAGTCTCCATGGTTACCTCAACCATCACCATGGAAACCTCGACCATCAACAGGACACGCCTGACTTTCACCAGAAAGACACTTGGATTCCTCTCCGTCCCGCTGCCAAGTCAACCCACCGCACCGTCCCCAAACCATAGACCTGGACCTAAAACTACAGACCTGGACCTGAAACTACAGACCTGGACCTGAAACTACAGACCTGGACCTGAAACCACAGACGTGGACCTGGAACCAGAGATCTGGTCCCTCTGTCCTCTGTTGGTGGACAGTCCCTGTGTCCAGCAGTGCTTCCTGTTGACACCTGGCTGGTCATGTGATCTGTGTGTGGACAGGATCAGAGCTGCTCAGATGGACGGAGATTGTTTTTGTTTTGACTTTACACGGGATCAAAGATGTATATCGAATACGTGAGTTAATAAAGTTTCTTCGGCGGACCAAACACTGATTTCCCTCCGTGTTCGTGCGTTTGTGACGTGGCGTCGGCGCCTCGTGCTGTAAAGTCAGCGTGTTGTCAGTGTTAGTATTCTGGCTGCTGCAGAGTTCACAGTTTGCTGCAGCTAACAGACACAAACTCAAATGGGACTCTGCTAAAGGTCACCGAGAGCTACGAGGAACCGAACTACCGAATATCTCATTTAATATACGAGGAACCGAACTACCGAATATCTCATTTAATATACGAGGAACCGAACTACCGAATATCTCATTTAATATACGAGGAACCGAACTACCGAATATCTCATTTTTACCGTCACTTGCTGAAACTGTTTCTATGATTTCGGACGTTTCTGCTGCTCTGAAACGTCACGCAAACGTCACAACTCAGATCACTGACATTTCTAAATTTCCCGCTCGTATTTACAACTTCTCGCTCTATCGCTCGTCTGTCCCTCCTGAAGAGGGATCCTCATCATCCTCTGCTGCTCTTCCTGAGGTTTCTTCCTCTCTCCCCCTCTCTGATTCCTTAAAATCCTGGAAAAGTTTCAGAACAAATCTGAAGACACAAAGTGACTCCACCCTGCTGCCTGTCTGCAGGCACAAACACACACACACACACACACACAAAGCTACTGTGTGTGTGTGTGTGTGTTTCCTCCACAGGGAGCGATTGAGAGAAACCAGCTTCTTTATGGATTATTAATATCACCTCCAGCTACACACACAGCCGGTGTGTGTGTGTTTGTGATCTGAGACACACACACACACACACACACACACACACGACAGTGGAGGAGAGGGGGAGGTGTGCATGTGTGTGTGTTGGGGGGCAGCAGTTGGTGTGATCAAGGACACTTCATTCACACACACCACTCGTCAGCCTGTGTGTGTGTGTGTGTGTGTGTGTGTGTGTGTGTGTGTGTGTGTGTGTGTATAAGCTGTTTGCAGGACACGCCCTAATCTGGATCAACAATAGGAACCCCCCCACCCTCTTTGTGAGTTTCTTGTTTGTTTCGACTCGTCCTCAGCTTGTCCCTCCTCCTGTCAGTCCAGGTTCAGGACGCCACGAAACATCAACAAACATCAAACAGTGTGAAGACGACGACAGGAAGTGAAGAAGAATGACTTCAGTCTCTGAAACGTTCTGCAGCTTCGTCCTCCATCAACAGGAAGTCCACTCACTGTTTCCTGTCTCTGTGTGTCCACTGAGTCTGTCTGTGTGTCCACTGAGTCTGATTTCAGACACCAGAAGTCAAATTTGTGTCCTCTGAGACGGACATTCAGCGGAATCCAGACGAGATATTTAACGTTCAGATGGATCAACTTTACATTTTTTAGAACAAAAAAGTATCACCAATTTTTTTTAAAGAAAAATGGATCAATTTTTGTTCTTTAAGCTAAAAATGTAAAAAAGCCCCAGATTTTTAAAGCCAAAGGAAAAAAATCACCAAAACATTTTCAGGAAAAGAACAATTAGCACACACACACACACACACACACACACCCACATCATACTGTACCATGCAGTAACACACGCGGTGTCCCTGAGGCTCAGTGTGTGTGTGTGTG
>NW_024627123.1:0-2500 GCF_008729295.1 Plectropomus leopardus | reverse complement strand
ACCCCCCATCCCCCATCCCCATCATCATCCCCATCACCATCACCATCATCCCCATCACCATCACCAATCACCACCATCACCATCACCACCATCATCATCATCACCCATCATCACCATCACATCATCACCATCACCATCATCACCATCATCACCATCATCACCATCACCACCATCACCATCACCATCATCCCCATCACCATCACCAATCACCACCATCACCATCACCATCACCATCATCACCATCATCACCATCACCATCATCACCACCATCACCATCATCACCATCATCACCATCACCACCATCACCATCACCATCATCCCACCATCACCATCACCATCATCCCCATCACCATCACCAATCACCACCATCACCAATCACCATCATCACCATCACCATCATCACCATCACCATCATCACCACCATCACCATCATCACCATCATCACCACCATCACCATCATCACCATCACCAATCACCACCATCACCAATCACCATCATCACCACCATCACCATCACCAATCACTACCATCACCACCATCACCATCACCACATCACCATCATCACCACCATCACCATCACCATCATCATCACACAGTCACATGAAGATCTTCATCATTAAAATCTTTATTAGAATATTTTCTAGAATATAATTAGATATAAAACAGCATTATTTCAAATAGAAACAGACAGACAAAAGTCCTCCTTTATTTTTTCTACTAAATAAAGTTCTACATGTCATTATCGTCTTCATCATCACACATTCTCTGTTTTCGTTTACACTGAAAGTTACCAGCAGCAGATTTATTGATTAACTGATGGAACTGATTAGATTGATTAGAGATAAAAATCGTCTCCTTTACAATTGGCACAGTTTAAAAGTGTCTCATAACATCATCACTACCTCTGAGCCCACTTCTTGTCTGCACTGTAACCATGGAAACAGACTGATAAACCCCTTTCACTCTGCCTGTACAAGGCGGAAAAATCATGCCGTCCCTTCTCTTCTCTGTCGGTAGAAAGATAAAAAGACAGGCCCGTGGACAGGCCCGTGGACAGGACCGTGGACAGGCCCGTGGACAGGACCGTGGACAGGACCATGTGATGATCAGACAGCATGTTCTGTGTGTGATACAGCGGGATAATCTAAAAGCAGCAGTTAGCCGTTAGCAGCTAACTCAAAGAAGACCAAAAGCAAACGTTAACGTCCACAAACTGTGAAAGGTTTGAAAATCCAACTATAATTTCTGTTTTTACAGTTTCAGGCTGATAAATAGTGATAATTTTTGAAATTTTGAAAGAAAAAATGTTTTCTTTAAAAATTAGCAAAAATATTTACAGAAACAATAAAATTGACAAAACTTTTGAAGAAAGAAAATGCCCAAAATTAAAAAAAAAAAAAAAACCAAAATGGTTGTAAAATAAAAGCCTAGATATTATTTTTTTTATTTATTTATTATTTATTTTATTGCAAAAAGTTTTTAAAGAAAAAATATTGCCAACAAGTTCTGAAGAAAAAAAATTGCCAAAAAAGCCAATGATTTTTGAAAAAAAATAAAAGCTTTGATATTTTCTTTTGAAAAATTACTAAAATGTTTTCCTGAACATGAAAAACCAAAAATGTTTTATTTAAAAAATCGCCAAAATAAAATCTCTTTTCAAAATAGTGAGCACAATGACCATCCAGCAGAGAACGGCCACCAATTAACAGGGGCGATCAATGACTGTGATTGACGGCTGATGTCACTGTTATTGTTTACAAACAGCTGCTGAAACGTATGTTTCATGTCACACTGTTCCATGGTGCCGGCATGCTGTCTAAAATCACACCGTGACACACATGATGCCGCCGTCTGATTGGTTCTTCAGAGACTCTGCAGAGACAGAGGGACAGCTGTAGACAGAAGGACAGCTGAGGACAGAGGGACAGCTGTAGACAGAGGGACAGCTGTAGAACAGAGGGACAGCTGAGGACAGAGGGACAGCTGAGGACGGAGGGACAGCTGTAGACAGGTGTTCATCTGGAGGTCAGCTGGAGTCTGCCGGCCAATCACAGCCCTCTCTCTCAGTGCTGTTTCACAGTGATTATTGATCGGTTCCTCTGATCGATCAGATGTGAATATAAATATTGTTTTTATCGAAATATTTTTTGTTGTTAGTAAAATAAATATGTCCATCTAAAAATAGAAGATTAATATCAGTTATTGATCCTCTAACTCTAAAATATCAAAGTGATTATTGATACAGCTCTGATCTGATCACCGCTGACCCACTTCATCGCTGCGGGGGCGTCGTTTCCATGGAAACCAGAGAAGCTGCAGCCTCCCTCCATCACAGTCCAGCTCCAGAGAGACTCCTCTCCTCCTCCTCACTCTTCATCTCCCTCTCCTTTTCCTCACTCTTCATCCCTCTCTCCTCCTCCTCCTCCCCCTTCACTCTTCATTCCCCTCTCTTCCTCACTCTTCATCCCTCTCTCCTCCTCCTCCCCCTCCCCTTCTGTTCC
>NW_024627122.1:0-1831 GCF_008729295.1 Plectropomus leopardus | reverse complement strand
TGTTTGCAAACACGCTGACACCAAATAATTAATTACAAAGCATTGTTTGTTAGAAGAAATGCGTTATTATTTTGTCGGGAATCTGCCAGCTTTCACTCTGACGCAGGAAAAACGCTAAGTTAGCACAGTTGTTAGCGCAGTTAGCCAACATTAGTTCGCTCACTAACCTGTGTTGGAGTGAGCACTTTACCGAGCTCGCTGATTTCCACGGAGCCGTATTTGATCGTCAGAGGCTGGGCAGGCTTATCCTCGACCTCCTGCAGGGCGAGACGCCCGGTCCACTGGCTCAGGTCTGTGGGCATTTTCACTTGTAGTCCGGGTGCAGATACGCTGACTGTACGGCGACAAGCACTCACACAAACTGCCACCAGTGGTGCGTTCAGGTGCTGCTGGGAGATGTGGAGACTGGTGGAGAAGTTGTGCGTTGGGCTCAGATGTTTTTGAAACTTGTGCAAATATTATAATTTCTGTCAAAAATAATTGGAAGAAGGTACGAATAGATCTGAAATTTAGGGAAAAAATATATTTAGATGATAATAATGATAATAATAGTAATAATAAACTATTTTCTGCACACTACCCCGTATTTTTTTATAATTATTATTATCTTCTAATTGTGTATCTGTCTCTCTCTCTCTTTTTTCTGTTCTCTTTTTTTATTTTCAACAGTTTGACATATTAGTCTTGTCAAGCTACGTATTGCCTTTTGGAAATAAGTCAAATCAATTTGATCAGTTTCCAAAGGTTTAAAAGCATATGAAAGGCATGAACACAGCACAAAAAAACCCCCCTTCAGGTTGCCCAAAAGATTAAAACATCTGTATCCAAATAATGTTTGTGAATAAGAAATCAATTTTGAATCAATTAAATCATAATGATGATATCTTATAAATTCCCTGTTTTTCAGTAAATCATCTGCTATAAAATTTCATTGGTAGAAAATTACTAATTTTATTATTCGTTTTCACCACAGTATTGATAAATTAGGAGTAACATATGATAATAATCATTCATAAAGTCAAGTAGTGTGTAGATAAAGTCTGCTCTACTAAAACAAATTTCCGAGCAATCTGACTACACGTGAACGCCACAAACTGCACCAGCCGCTCTGACCACTAGAGGGCGCTGTCGTCACTCTGTATCCTGGATCGTGATTTGCTAAAATTTCTGTCAATCAAATCACCATCCTGCTCTGGTCCCGCCTCCAGCTCACATGCTCCATTAACACACTTTCTGTTTCTAGACTTCCCATTTTTAGAAACTGGGTTCTGACTGTGAGATAATTATTTTATTAATTTGAGAATATTTTAGCAGAGGATTGTGTCACCTCCTCAATAAGATGCAATATTTTTATTCATTTATTTAAAGTTTAAACTTATTATTTATTAACAAACACACATGCACACAATGGCATTATATACACTAGTAAAACTGAACATGTCAGGGGTGCATTCAAGGAGAGAATAAAAATCAAAATATAGCCTCTTCAGTTCGTGTGAAATGTATTAAAAACACTGCTTATCTTTAGTCTTTGAGGCCTTTTATTGTGGTGCCTTATTGGTGAAGTCCCTATAAGAACATTTCAAAATCTGGTCTGGAGTCCGCCCAGCTCTTCTGGTGGACGTGAAATCTGCCCAATATTAAAAGCAATTATTTTTGTGTTTTAAAAAAAAGTCTCTCTCCACCTCATGACTTGTGACACACATGAAAAATGTCTTTATTCTGCAATTGAATTGTTTGTCTTTTCCTGCTTAGAAAAAGTTGAACATCTACCCAGTATATTCTTGATAACATACAGGTATAAAACAAAGGGATAATAATATCAATGATG
>NW_024627121.1:0-1244 GCF_008729295.1 Plectropomus leopardus | reverse complement strand
AAAACATGCAAATAGCAGAGGACTTTTATTTTGACAACATTAACCCTTGAATAGCTACACAAATTGGCTTAATTTTTTTCAAAAACATAGGAAGAAGGCAATGAGCAACTTAAGAAGAAATGACCCAGATATTGGTAAGACATTAGTATAAACAAATAAAAAACCAAAAAAAAAAATAGGCATGGAAAAAAAAAAAAAAAAAAAAAGTCCTACAATGTATAATAATTTTTAAAAGGTTTTATAATAATTTTAAATATAGTTCTCTGGATTTTTTTAAATTTTCATTTTAATTTTCTAAATTTCTTGCAGAGTTGCTAATTGCCGTTTCCCCCCATGATCTTGAAGAAATCTTGCTCAGGGTGCATAAATATTCAGCAGAATATAGGAAATAAAGTGTTTGATGCTTGAAATTTTTGACCCCCAAAACCTGCGCCCTAGTGTTGATGTTGAAGTGTAAAGATTGCATAAAGAAGTTTCTAAAACAAACATGCTTATCTTTTCTTCAGAAAGTGCAGTCACACAATGAAAAGAAGACATGCTGCATTCTGGAGATAAACACAGAGATGGTGGTGGCAGCAGCACAGACTGAAACAACTCTACAAGCCCAGTTTCATTCCAGTTGGGTCCATCCAGGCTGAACGTGTAAGCACTCATGGTATGTCAGGTGTTTTGAATGAAAGCGAGCATGCGAGGGCATACGAGGGAGAGACAGTCACGCGTGTCTGCAGAGCCTGAACCTCACAGATTCACATCAGAGTTCAACGTGGAGGCGATGAAGCAGACAAGCCGACTCTGCTGAAGGTCCTGCTGGTGTTCAAGGTGAGTTCACAAAGCTGTAAACTGTGTGTCAAATCAAAACGCTTTGTGCCTGACAGGTGTGATCATTGATTTCACCCAGAGGTGGACTGCAACAGTGTTTACTCAGATACTGTAGCCTTCAGATTGGAGACACTGACCTTTGAAATAAGTGTAAGTTTGCGAAACTTTAGAATTTGAGTCTATATTTTTATACTTTTAAGTCCACAACATTAATCTGACAGCTGCAGTGACGAGTTACTCTGCAAATTGGGACGTTTGAGCCATACATACTTAACATATAAGTTTTATATACATTGATGCATAATGCCTATATTTTCATATTTCTTAAAACTTTATAAACCAGTTTTATACATTGTAGCATTATACATATATTTCTATATTTCTAAAAGAATGAACATATTAGTTTTAACATTATAGCATCATAT
>NW_024627120.1:0-2591 GCF_008729295.1 Plectropomus leopardus | reverse complement strand
TCCAAATAAATTCACCTTAGGGAATGTTTGGCACATTTTACACACTTTCCATTCTTATTTTTTTGATAATTTTGGCTGTGTTCATGCATATATTTTGGCAAGTTGTGTATTTTTGTTTAATCTTGGAATTTCCAGCTCAGCTCCTACAATATGTCTAAAATACAATGCGTAACCAAAATTGTTACAGTCATAGTGTTAAGGGCAAAAAATGATAGAAAATTAAAAAAAAAAAAATTAAAAAGGACTTTTTTAAATTTAAATTTAATTTTTAAAAAAAATGTATTTTTTATCCCACAGCCACCAAAACAAAAAAACATGCATTGTATTATTTCTGGGTGTCATTCTGGGCTTTTTACCGTATTTGGCATATGGAGAATTTACATGCTATACATTCAGTGTTGCTGCAAATCATTGACATATTCCAGGCTGTGCTCATCAAAAAAAAAAAAAATTCTACTCAGCAGGTAGGCAGTTTTTTTGTTTCATCTAAAAACATAAGGTTAAAATTCTAAAAATTAATTAATATCTGATATTTATGAATAGGGCTGATGTTGGTTATAAACAACTCAGTGAAAGAAGAAAATAATATTAATATATAATATTTTTTAAAGACTGATTAGGAAAAGTGCATTTGGAGCAATGTGAGTGTGAGTTAAATAAAGCGGGCCCTGAGGGTTAAAGAAGCCCTTTTTTTATACACACACCAATGTTAATTATGTCATTTAATGCTTTACTGGTGTTCTTAAAAGTTTATTTCCATCAGTAATATCAAAACAATCCTGTACATTTTTAAATGTAATGGCTTGACAGAAATGGAGGTGATGATTTTCCATATATTGCGCAAACTCTTAAACTGTGTGTGTAAGTTTAAATTTAAATTTAAGTGTTACTAAATGTAAGACCTGGTCCTTTAAATTGTAACAAAACCTAACTGTTCCTGTGTTCCAGGTGAGAAGTGGTGACATAGAAACTGAGAAGCGTTTGAGGAAGGACCTGAAGAGGACCAAGGCTCTGCTGGCTGACGCACAGATCATGTTGGACCACATTAAGAACAATGCACCCAGCAAGAGGGAGATCGCCCAGCTCAAAAACCAGGTAAGAAAAAGAAATCATACACATACAGGCTTACCTCCTACAGACTGATTGATGCTTAGTTCCTGGTGTTTTATTCAACAATAATGATGCGTCATGTTTAAGATACTGTAGATGTCTATCCTGTCTGACCTCAGAATCAGCAGCTGCCAGTGCTTTGTCTGCACAGAGGGTTTATTTTTAACTCCTCACCTCCACAGGATGACAGTGGGTTAGTCACTGCTCTGTGCACACCAGAGGAGACTGAGATTCAGTTTGGACAAAATAAGAAAACTGAAAAACTGCCAGGCAGTAGCCTCACTCTCAGGACTGGACAGCGTGTCCCTTTTTTCCAAATAGCCTATTATTTATTTTTAATGAGACTGTTCACGGTGAAGAAATAAGCATTTTTTTCTGCATTGGCTATGATAACATCCAGGAAACTAAAAAGAGGGAAAGGTCAGGGACATTGGTCCAGGAGCCAGACTTTGGTGTCAGTTCTATTGGAGTCAATGGGGCGGACAGAAATAATCACACGATAACCCATCATATGTTTGTTGTTTCAACTTAAATCCTTTACAACATCAGCAAATCAGCTTGTTTTCTTTTCGAAAACATGCTAAGAAAGCAATGAGCAGTGTAAGAAGAAATTAGCAAGAAATTAGTAAAAAGAACAAGAAAAATTGAACTGATAATTAGAAAAACACCTCCAAACAAACAAAAATTTAGAAAAAAGTAAAAGAAAAGGGAAAGTGACCTAAAAAATGCTCAAAAACTTTCTTTATTCTGTAAAATAATTTAAGATGTATTATAATAATAAATGGAAATATAGCTCTGTGTAGCCTTTTAAAGGATATTTTTCCAAATCTACTTATTTCTTATTTTGCCAGACCTTTCTGGCCACATTGCTCATTGCCTTTTTCTCAACTTTTGACAGAAATGAAACCACTTTAATCAGGTTCCAATTGCTTAAATATTTGTAAAAGGTGTCGGAGAGCAGCACAATAAAATTGATGTCAATGCAGGTTTCAGAGGGCTACCTGAAAAATCCTTTCACCAAATACAAAAAAAAAAACGCACATTATGACACTTACTGATGTTTTTATCTAAGTATGCATGTTCGTTTTTCTACCCCATTTGTTTGTGTATAATGATGTAACACTGTCTTGGACCCAAACAGGGTCGTGAGATGCAGCTACTGGACAGAGACATGATCTGTTTAGAGACCAATCATAAGGAGTTTGAATGAGCATATAGCTCCTGGAACACTGTCACTGACATGACCTTTGCCTCTTTTTTGTTTATTTTTTCCTAACAATATTTTTATTAAAATTCAAAGTGTAAACATGTTCATCTGTGTATAAAAATATATCCCTTTTAACAGTCACACATTACCACAGACAAAGAAAATAAAATGAACAATGACAAAAACAATGATTACAGATTGTAAATTAACAAAAATACATAAATAATTAAATCAAATAATAACAATAACAATAACAACAACAACAACAATAATA
>NW_024627119.1:0-5132 GCF_008729295.1 Plectropomus leopardus | reverse complement strand
CTCTCTCTCTCTCCCCCTTTCACGCTATTAATCTGTCCTTTCTAATAAAGGCTAAAATGCCAAAAAATATTCTTAGAAAAAAAAAATTACCCATATGTCAGGGAAACCCAAATAGGTTTTTGCTGGGTTCAACCGATATCAAACACACACACACCTACACATATTTGGGACGAAACATTACCTCTGCGGGACATTTCAATCTGGCCATGAATGATTTCAGAGACAAGGGGAGAAGGGCCTTCTATGCTACAAAAAAGTCTTCAAACATTAATATACCCATCAGAATCTGGCTCAAAATATTCCAATCCATAATTGAACCAATAATACTGTATGGTAGTGAAGTATTGGCTCCTCTTGTAAATCAGGACTTTGAAAAATGGGACAAACACCCACTTGAAACCCTACACACAGAGTTCTGTAAGAGCATCCTTAAAGTCCACAGGAACACGCCCAACAATGACTGCAGGGCTGAACAAGGACAATTTCCCCTTTTAATGAAGATTCAAAAAAGAGCCATCAAATTCTACAAACACCTTAAAGTAAGCAAGCCCTACTCCTCCCACTACAAAGCCCTTCATTGCCAAGAGGAGAACATAGAGAAGATTCTCCTCAGCCAGCTGGTGCTGAGGCTCACCTCCTCTAACAGCACACGGCCTCAGGACAGCACTCACACAATCTGGCCCAACCAAATTAGAGAACATTACATTAACTATTGGACATCCATCAAAAATACTTGAGCAAACTTCAGTGCCATTTGGCTCTAAACAGACAATACACGGTGGCAGACTAAACTGAGAAAGACACTGACTATGTTCAGACTCAGTGGTCACAGCTTGGCTATAGAGAGACACAGACAGACCTGGCTGCCTCATGAAGACAGGCTGTGTCAGCTCTGTCCACAGAGAGAGAGAGTGGAGAGTGGAGACAGAGACACATTTCCTGCTACACTGTAGCACATATGATGATATTAGAACAAAGTTCTTCACACAAATTAAATGTAAATGCCAAGATTTTGATGCTCTCACTGAGCAGACAAAAATATAGTATCTACTGGGGGAAAACAGTGTCCGTGTCACAGAAGCAGTCAGGTATGTTGGTGCATGTCACAACCTACAGGACAACCTGAACAACAATCTGAACAACAACCTGACATGACATTTATACTTCATTCCTCCTGCATGTCTCACTTTTTGTTTTTAATTTTTTTTGTTACGTCTATATACAGCAGACATACCGCACACACAAACACACACACACACACACACACACACACACACACACACACACACACAAAAACAACAAAATGTTCTTGCTCTTTTTATTTATGCATCTATTTTCTTATCAAATGGATTGTTGTTGATTTGAATACCATTATTGATTTTTTTTCTTGTATTTATTCATATCACCATTTAATGTATCTGAGGCTTTGGCAATATTGTTTTACAAACATTCATGCCAATAAAGCAAATTGAATTCAGAGAGAGAGATACAAACAGTGATACAGGGAGAGACAGAGAAAGAGCCAGATAGAGAGACAGATAGAGAGAGACAGAAACTGCTGTAAAGGGATGAGCTCATGACTTGGAGCAGGTTCACAAAATAAATCCCATTACAAGAAAGATTTGTTTGAAAGTGAAAGGATGCTGAGTGGGGCTAAAATGGATTTCCACCTTAATGTATGCTCAGAAAATACAGTCAATATGTGCATCCTGCTGACTGAGGTCACTCTGCACACTGTAATCTGACCAAACTGTTAGGCCATACAATCACACACCAATGTGTTTGATACTGTAGAGAGAGGGTACTGTTGACGCACACAGAGCATGATATCTGTAGCTAAATGGACCCTGTTGAAGGCACCTCAACATTCCAGCTGTAGAATGGCTGGAACGCACAAAACACTTAAAACATCTCAATGTCAGGAGGATATTGCATGTTTGTGTTTTCCATCCCAACCTTATTTTCTGGAGGCCAGATAGGGGTTAGGGCTCATTTATGCCCAATGTTGGATCAGGACATGGAAGGATCTGTCTGTCTGTTCTCTGCATCCATTATGTCTGTATTTGTGTACATTTTCGGAAAGCTTACTGATATGGACGAAACGGAACATTAGCGGGGGTACAGTGCAGCCACAGCACGAGCACAACCAAAGGCAGGGTCACAGCGCCAGCACAGATATCACCACGATCAGGCACAGCCAGGGTTGCGGCCCTGATCTGGGAAAGCTAGGAAACAAGGGAGCAGGAATGCTCAGGAGAGGCAACGGGATTAGCATAGTGCAGTTCAACAGACCCAAGGTGGTGAGAATTAAAAAGGATAAGCACTCAATGAGGATCCTAGTCACTGATCAGCAATTACAACTTAAATATGAATGCCAGAGAGCAGCAATAGAAAAGAAAGAAAGAGAGAGGAAGCAGAGCCAGAGGGGCAGGTCTAGTAATGTATAGTGAAATTGTTAGGGCTGGGCGATATTAGCATTAAAAATTTTAACTATTTTTAGGCTATGTCGTGATACATGATATGTATCTCGATATTTTGAAATTTCCTCTAAGCCACTAAACTACTGTAACACATTATGAAATGAACTACAGTTACAAATAATGTAGCTACTGACATAAAATAAAGTTACATAAACTACTAATATAATAAAGTTAAGTAGAATACTGTTAGAATGTTAAATAAAGTAAAGTATAAAGTTATATAAAGTACTGCTGAAGTTAATTCAAATCAAGTATAATTATAATTGAATAAATCAAAGCCGAACCCACTTATTTTGAAGGACCTGGTTCATCTTGAGCCAAAATCAAGTGTTGATTTTTTTGCTTTGGACTTGATGCTTCTGCTCAATAGTTGGATGCTGGATGAGCTGAAAACAAAACATCAGCTCTCCAGTTAAAAGATTTCCAAGTCACAGTGGTGCTCCATGGTCACCAAATGTGACTAAATAGTCGCAGTCTGAAGCTCTGCAGAAGCCCTGCTTTGTATGTGTGTGTCTGCAGAAAGCAGAAAGCCATAAGAGAGAGGGAAAAACTAAACACCAAAGCAAGTCTCATGCCAGTGGCTAAAAAAACAAGACAATCTATACTCAGTGTTGAGTATATTAGATTTATCACCCACTCCTAGTAGAGATGTATATAATGGATGCAGAGAAGTCCACCTGCAACCCTGCCTCTGTTTAAGGTACAATATTACAACTTCCTCCACCCTCACCTTGGTTGTGTACCATCTATTGACTGTGTCTATGCCAATATGCCAACATAAAGGATGCAAGGATGTATGAGGACAGTGATGTTTACAATATTTGAAATAAACACATTTATTTTTGTGAGTTAAGGGGTAAAAATGAGCCTAGAGGTGCTCCAAACATGCTTTCAGCACTCCTTGAGTGAAGCAATTACTCCAGCAGCCAGCTCAGCAGATAAAATGCTCCCATGTCCCAGGCATTACCCCCGCTGGAGGCCCCCCAAGACAGGTAGGACAGGACAGGATGGTTTTTCAAGCGTGAAGTTGGAAAGAGGATAAATCAGTGTAGTGGAGCTGCAGATGCCTTTACAAGAGAGATGGGACAGAGTTTGGGACAGTCATGATTCTTGCTGACGGGCTGAATGTCAGTTTAGTAAAAGAGAACATGAATATCACTCTGGGACCACACATGTACATCTGTTTACAGCCTTCATGCACCTGACATGTTTGGAACATGAATGCATGCACAGACAGTTTTTACATTTGCTGATCTCAACAGCCGGGGTGGGCTTTCCCTGGAAAGATCCTCAGCTGCACAGGAAGACTTTTAGATTTTCCACAAAGCATGAATGCTTTGAATTACACCTAGTGACTGTTGAATTTAAAAATATGAAATTATTTTGTTTTGTTTGTTTTCATGTGGGGCTGGACAATAACGATAATTATCTATATATTTTTTCTTGTTTTACAGTAACTATGTAACATTACAACATTAAACATACTCCTAGTTATTTTTAGTATGATTGTTTTGACCCTCCTACTTAAGTTGTCATATAATGTTATCTGGAGTACCTGAATGGGTCGACCATGGATGTATTGAAAGACCTGGATACAGTACTGGAGTCAGGGCCCCCATTCATTCATATGAGCGCTGCTTGGTAGTGCATAAAGCCAAAAATGTTCTGTATCCACACTACTAAAGTACTCAGATGTTCTGCATAATGGGGCCTATAAGGCATGCGCACTAGAGACTTATGGTAGCCAAGTGTGCTTGTGCTCCACTAATTTGAAAAGGAGATACAATTATTTAATCTTGCAGATCTTCTAAACTTTCTAAATGATATTGGACCAATGGATCAAATCCAGATAGTTCCAAGCAGTCATTTTGTGGGGGTTTTGACGCTCAAAAAGTCTATTCTTTGATTTACAGATGCCTCTTTCCCAATGTAAGTCAATGGTAAAAAGAAAAAATTGGGGGCCCCATGGCATCACTTGATGGACCCAGTGTAATTCCACTATGTAATATTTGCTTGGTGCTGGTCCTGTGGGCTTGGGGTCAACTCATCTAAATGCTAATGATAAGTTAGTAAGTTAACATGACTGACAAACCGGTCATTTCATTAGAATGCTATGACACAACGGGAGTAAAGGTAACATGAATAACATTTTGATACACTTCCTCGTCCATAATTTCTGCTTTAGTCATGCCAGGTAAACTTTAATTGGCAATAACTTATCCCATGTTACTTCACGACATCATCTAAGTCTGTCTTTTTTTATTTTTTTAACTGTGGGTGTAAAATTTTATAGAAACTTCTAACCACAGTTGAGATTGTTGGTTTGACTTTTGATGCTGGTGACATTGTTGGATACAACACTAAATGTTTTAAACCATCAGTACAAAGAGTTCAACATGCTCCTCACCAGAATTAAGATGTCTTTGTCTATCTGGTGTTTTATTTATTGACATTATTTCAACTATAATTGTTCCAAGTCCACTTCTGATTTTCAAAATGTTCTGCTGTTTTGTAAATAATGTTGTCTTCGGGTGACTCAGTGGATAAAGCAGGCACCCAAGGAAGGCAATGTCCTTGCCACAGCGGCCGAAGATTCGATTCCAGCTTGCGGCCCTTTGCTGCATGCCACCCCCTCTCTCTCCCTGTTTCACA
>NW_024627118.1:0-1825 GCF_008729295.1 Plectropomus leopardus | reverse complement strand
AAATCTTAAAATTCAGGCAACATGGTCTATAAACAACAACAAAAAATTGTATTTTTTTTATTGTAAATATATCACATTACATTACATTTTCATTTTTTTTAAAAAAAGGTTCTCAATAACATGTTGCTTTGAAAACTTTTTTGTTCTCATGTAACATTGTGGGAACATTTTATGAAAAGAACATTTTACAATCTGTCACCTCTCAACATCACGTTGCTGTTAAAAAATCAAGTCTTATTCAGCAATTTTTGGTTCTAAAAACGTTCTGACAACGGTACAATGCAACCACTCAAAGTCAAAAACATGTTCTGAATGTTGCTTTGAAATTTTTTTGCTGTCTTGGTTCTCATGTAACATTGTGGGAACGTTTTATAAAAAAGAACATTTTACAATCTGTTGCCTCTCAGCATCACCAAAACATCCTCAGGACGTTGCAGTTAAAACGTTACATTGTAGTCAGCAATTTTTGAAATTGTTGGAATGTTTTAGTAACGTTTTTAGTGTCAAGGTTTCTTTATGTTCCCAAAATGTTCTTAAAGTTCAGGCTACATCTCTATAAACATGAAAAAACAACAACGTTGTTTTAAAAAAAATGTGAATGTATCACAGTACATTACATTTTTATGTAGAAAAAAAAGGTTAATCTCAGTCCTCAATAACATTTTCTGAATGTTGCTTTGAAAATGTTCTTTCTTTGTTCTCATGTAACATTGTGGGAACATTTGATAAAAGAACATTTTACAATCGGTCACCTCTCAGCATCACCAAAACATCCTCAGGACGTTGCAGTTAAAACATTACGTTTTAGTCAGCATTTAACCTTACAGGAACCTTATTTGAAATGATAAACACATTTAAAATGTTCTTTGAACGTTAGATTAGATTTTTTTCTTTAAAACATGATTGCAACTTGTAGGTAACGTTAGCCAATGTTGTGGGAACTTTCCCTTCCAGCTACGATGTTGGGCCTTCTCTTTGGGTTGTGACCAACAACCGAACCAAAACGACAAAAGAAAAAGAAAAAAGCGAGTCCTCAGAGTTCAAATGATTCAAGAGTTTGAATTACCATGTGAAAGATATTATATATTTTTATTTTTCACATTTTTTCATCATTTTCAGGTAGATTCTTTGGATAATGTTGTGACCAAAAACTAAATATCAGGTCGAAGAGCATTTTCGGGTCAAGCTGCAGCCTGTTGTGCTGGTTGTATTGAATAACAAAAGGATTCAATAGACAACAGCTCGCATGCCAAACGCGTTTGAGCCGGGCAGCAGTGGACTGCAGGACATCTACTCACAAACTGCAGCTACAAATACACATTTAAAATACTTATACAGTATTTCAGTCTTTTCTTTTAATGTCACTTTCTACTTATACTTCACTAAACTTAATTACTTTGCAAAGTTTTAGGATTTTAGGATGTTTGTTGGATTTAAGGATGTTTGTTAAATTTTAGAACATTTCTGGGATTTTGGGATGTTTCTAGGATTTTAGGACAGTTTAAGGATTCCAGGACATTTATAGGATTCTAGCTCATTTATAGGATTTAAGGACATTTCCAGGATTCTAGGACATTTGTAGGATTTACCTTTTTAGGATTTTAGGTAATTTCAAGGATTTTAGGACATCTCTCTGAGTTTATGACATTCTTAGGATTCTAAGACATTTCTAGTATTTTGGGACATTTCTAGGATTTTAAGATGGTTCTACGTTCTTAGGATTGACTATTTCTTAGTATAGGGTGTTTCTTGAATTTTACATTTCTAGGATTTTAGGACAGTTCTAGTATTTTAGATCATGTTTAAGAATTTTAATTCATTTAGG
>NW_024627117.1:0-1882 GCF_008729295.1 Plectropomus leopardus | reverse complement strand
TATTAGCTGATACATCATTACCTGATGTTATTTTTCTATCTTTCAGATATCTACAAGTATACCATTATGAATTGGACACATATAGATACTAACCTGCCAGCTGTTGCTACTTTATAATTACACCCTTCACAAACCTTTACGGTGAAAAGCTTTGACTGATGAAGAGCAGCTTCAGGAATTGTTGTAATATAAAAAACAGCATGCTAACTTTGTCAGTTTTGGTCCTTTTTTTCCAGGACTTTGTATGCTGTCTTTAAAAGTAAAAACAAAGCTGGCAATTTATAGATTTATATTGACAATAAAAACCCTGACCTTATTTTAAAAAAGAAGGAGCATTATTACAATAAAGATCTCAGTTTATAAAAAAACATTTCCTATGTCAAGCATAGAGTTAATGTGTTCTGTCTGTGCCTGTCCTCGTCCTGCAGGGGAGCAGGGATAATATGAGTGTGGTGTTGGTGTGTTTACCCGGCGCTCCCAAGATCTCAGAGGAGGCTGTGAAGAAAGAAGAGGAATTGGATAAGTACCTGGAGACCCGTGTTGAGGGTCAGCACACGCAACACATGTACACACACACATTCACACACAAAAACATAACAGGCAATGCATTTATTATGATAGTTATTGGGTCAAAGTTACAATAATCCTGAATTAGAGTCACAAAACTTAAAAAAAAATACTTTAGTCTTGATAGTGGATCATACAGTACTGGTCTCTGTGTATATCTTAGTATTTTTACTCTTTGAACTATCACTGGCTAATATGCTGTATGGGAAACTCGTGGTGTATTATCAGTGTTATTATTATAAAGATTTAATGTGTTTAGTGGTAGTTAAATGCCCAAACTGGGCCAGACAGCTGATACCTTTGTTAAAAATCTGTTGTTGTTCTTTTTTTTTTTTTTTTTAAAAAAAGGTCAAGTGAAACAAGTGGCCACATACTGTACTCAGTTTCCGTTTACATAACCAGGGCAAAATAAACATTCTTTAGGTAGTACAAATATTTGAAATCAGTCTGCTACACACACACACACACACACACACACACACACACACACACACACACACACACACACACACACACAGATTTTTCCACTACATGTGATTTTTCAGCCTTTGTAGAGGTGGTTTCACGCCTAAACTTTTAGTTTAAAATACTATAAATCATGCCTCAGTGTAAAATGTAACTTCTCACAACCCCCTTGTCCTCTTTGTGTTTGTGTGTAGAGTTACTGGGGAACTGTGGGGACACGGGAGTCCCTGACCTGGTGTCGGTCCTGAGGTGCATTGCCACAGAGAACATCCCCAACCTTCCACCTGGCGGAGGCCTGGCCAGCAAGTAAATACACAGCCTGGAATAACCTTTAACTGCATTTTAGACACAGATCATACTGTTAAACATTATTTTGTCATGGCTAAGACACGTCTAAAATTCATAATGACAATAGTTATAGTTTGATTTGTTAAACTGCAAGTTTAATGCCTGACTTCACAAGCCAGATATAACACCTTTATTTTTATACAGCACTTTTGCAACATAGTGAAAAATGCTTTAAAAAGGGATATGATAGACAGAAAATAGTTAAACACTCACATGCGCTCACACATGGATTTTTGCACCTGAATTTATGTCATTTTCATAATTTCATTTCTCCACTGAAATTGCTAAAACAACCAAATGTGCACCATTTTGTTCATTAATCGTTGATTACTTAATTCTTTTTTAAATTGTGAGAATATCCTCCTTTTTTGTCATATTCTAGCAGACAGAATATCCTTGGGTTTAGGTCTGCTCCTCTTCTCACTTCTTAAAACCCATTTTTCATGAATAGCTTTCATGGATTGTCGTCTTTTTACTTTACTTTACTTTACTATTGTATTTC
>NW_024627116.1:0-1736 GCF_008729295.1 Plectropomus leopardus | reverse complement strand
CACAAACAATCCTTCTTCTCTAAACTCATAAGTTTGTATCTATAAACTTTTATTCTCCTGGAAGTGAAAAACTCTTTTGAAATCACTCAGTTTAATTAATAAAAATAAAAGTGTCAAACTTTTGGAAATTTCTGCCACTTTCTGACTGAATCTTCTGTGTATTTGTATGTTTGTGCATCTGTTTATGTTTCTTGTTATATTGTTTGTTTTGTTTAGTTTCTTGATTTTAATTTTTGTATTTACATTTTTATTTTCTTGTCTGTTAATTTATCTGCAGCATTTTATCATTTGTAAACTGCATTTTTACTTGATTTTTTTTACCTGTGCTGTACCTTTTTCCTGAGGTTTTTATATGTTTGTTTTGTCAATTTAAAGAAAATAAAAAAAGCACAAGCATCGACCCAAATTTTCTGACTCTTAATTGCTCTCTAAGTAACCTGTGGAGTTTATTGTGTTCATCTGTTATAGTTTTTGTCTTAATTCTTGTTTGATTAGATAAAGCTGTGTGCGCTGAATGTTGAGGCAGAAATTGGGAATATTCATGTTTAAAATTAACTTTTTTAAAAAAATAAATAAATAAAATTGGACAAAGGGGATAGGATTTGATAAGTATTCACATTTTTCAGCTCTTTTTTGGACATAAAACACATTTGTTTAATGAATGTGTCCGATGGAAATTCTTTCTTACTTTCTTTTCTTGCTTATATTTTATTTTTTTCTCCTATTTTATTCGGCATGTTCAAAATAAAGATCTAACTAACAAACTAACAAACTGAGTGAGTTTAGATATTTTCTCTTTTTTATGGTTTGGTTGATGAAGTGTGTCATTATAAAAAAAATGTATTAACATATATAAAAATATTTCTGCGTCTCTGTCTGCTTTCATGCTGACTGAGTGTATTTAACCTCTTTCACCCAAAATCTGTCTTGTATAATTATAGGAATAATTGTTATTAGTGTGAACATTTCTTAGTTTTCCCTGTTGTTAGTTTAATTATTCGGGAGATTCATTTCTTTAATTTTTTGGGGTCGGTTTGGCGTCAGCTTTTGAAATGACAGTCAACAGATCTGTGCCAGTTCATGTTAGATTTTAGCCACCAGATGTCGCTCTTTACCAACATAACAGAGCTGAAACGTGAAGTTTGATTTTCTTTTCAATATTCACTGCTGCTTTCTAACAGACTTAAATTCTGCCTGTTGCATTTAAATATATTGATGTATTTGTTTTATCTTTTTATGTTCAATCATCACTTATCTACAATGTCAGTATTTACCAAATGTCTAATATCTTTAGTTGAAATGAGCAATAATATAAAATCTTCCATTCAGCCTTTCTACTTATGTTATCTTGCTTTTATATTTTACCATTTATAATTTTTTTAAAAATTTTTTTATTTGCCATATTCTATTCAGGAAAATGCAACAGAATAGTGTACAACACAGGAGCATCGAACATAGGCATTCTCCACTTTTTTCCCCGTTTTTCTATCCCGGCTCGGTGCCTTATGGTCCTTCTGTCCACCCTCCCACAAACCCCCTCTACAAGGGACAACCTAGTTGTTGGTGTGGAAAGCAGGAAAATAATAATAGTACCAAAAGTAAATAAATAAGTACATAAATAAAAATACATTTAAATAAGTAAATAGGAGAAAGTAACTTAGTAAGTAAAACAGAACGTACATACACAAATAGACATAAAATACAAGTGCAGTATAAAAAGTAGAATAGACTTAGAA
>NW_024627115.1:0-1322 GCF_008729295.1 Plectropomus leopardus | reverse complement strand
ATTTCACTCCGCCGTGATCGTGGGCCGACCTCACTTTGGTTTGATTCCTATTTGACGTTAAACGGAGTAAATCTTCGTTCGGCGGCCGTTTGAACGCGTAGTCGTTTAAAGGCCAACAGGATGCTGTTTGGACACATAAATGTCCTCTGGACTCATGTCCTGCTGAGGACATTCATATTTAATATTGATATGAAGCTCACAGCAAAAACACCACAGGAGCTTTGTTTATGGGCCTGAGAGTTACTGTGATGATTGTGGGTTAGATTATGGTGACACACGTGTGGGGACGGACTTTATTCACTGATATTTATTATTGATTTGGTTCACTGTCTTTTATTTTAAACTGGTATTTGAGCTTTTTGGATGCTTTTTTAATTGAATGTATTATTGGGTTACTGGGGTCATTGATTGTAGACTAAAATCTTGGTGTTGTGTAAATGAAAATTCAATAAAAAACTAATTATAAATTAACATTTGAGTTTAACTCGGCCAGCAGAAGGCGCTGTGTGAGATTAGATATGTGCGGCTGCAGAACGTTATTAAGATCAATGATTGAGTGTAATTAAAAACTGTGCCGTTTTAACAAATATTCATCAGGAATGAGAGCTCATCCAATCGAGATCTGAAAATCCTCTCCTGACGTAAGACGCTGCAAAATAATTCTGCTTCGATATCGATCAGATTTCAAAAATACAGACAATCTGTCTCAGAGTCTGTTACCATGGTGACTGACTCAGAGTCTGTTACCATGGTGACTGACTCAGTTTCCCTCATCTCAGGGTTAACATACTCAGAGTTTTTATATAACCTGCTTTCTGGAAACCCCCCTGGTGTCGCTGTGGGGCCCCCCGGATGAACGGTTCCGCCCCTGTCGTCTGCTGGCGTCAGCAATACGTGCGTGACGTCACAGAGCCAGTCTGCAAGGGGCGGGGCCCGGCCTGGTGGAGCCGCTGTGTGATTGGCTGTGTGAGGGAAGCAGGTGTGACGTCAGTCGGTGTTTGGAGGGAGCAGGAGGAGCGCGAGGAGGTGTACCGCAGTGACAGGACCTGTCTGTCCCTCCGTCTGTCCCCGACTGTCTCCGTCTGCCTCCGCTGATCGATCGACGCCGATCACGTATCGATTGACCGACTCCGACCGTCTGTGAGTACAGCACCGACAGCGGCGGCGGGAGTCTCGAGCTCAGCGCGGGAACACAGAGGCTCCATCTTCTCCTCCTCATCATCATGTCCGGATCCAAGCAGGAGGACCGCAAAGCGTCCGGCGAGTGGCGGGAATTCTTCTGGAACCCGCGAACCCACGAGCTGCTGGGCCGGACCGCCTCT
>NW_024627114.1:0-2674 GCF_008729295.1 Plectropomus leopardus | reverse complement strand
TTAGAACTCGTGATTATTTCATTAAAAAATGACATTACCTTAGTAATAAGTTAATACATCAAGTCATTTGGCTGGACAGAACAACCTTTTGAGGTGTTTAGAAATTTCTTTCATTTTGAGCCCATATATGAGCGGATTAAGCAAATTAATACATTACATTAATACATCAAATCATTTTGGCTGGACACAACAACTTCTTCAGGTGTTTATATATTTCTTTCACCTTAAGTCCATAGACAACCGGATTGAAGAGAGGATAATACAAAAATGCTTGTAAAGTCATAATAAAATGTAAATTAGATCCCTTATCCAGTCGAATAATTAGGACATCATAGAGACACAAAGAGGAAAAGCTGATGAGAATTATCAGGTGGGGTGAACAGGTCTGTGCAGCTTTTTTTCGGACATTTCTACTACTTCGATAGGATATTATAAGTATTCTGGTGTATGTAAAAAGTATGAAGAATATAGGTAAAACTGCCACATTAAACAGAGTAACCATATCATTTATATCTCGTACTACTGATGTCACACAGAAGAGATTGTAGTATGAATTATTACAAAATATTGCTTTTAAAGTGAAATGACAGAGTTTCATATTTGCACTCAGTACTGTTGAGACTGCGATCTGACAAGCAGGCAGAAACCAGGCCAGACTCAGGATAATGCTCACTACGGTTTTCGTCATGATAGTTGTATATTGCAGAGGTTTACATATAGACACATACCTGTCATAGGCCATTGCTGCCAACAGCAAGAAATCTGAAGCACTGACTGAGTAATATAGAAAACATTGTAAGAGACAGGCTGAATATGTTATGACCTGTTTTTCAGATAAAATATCAATTAACAGCTTTGGGTACACAGTAGTGCTGGTAATAACAGAGTTCAGAAGCAGGGCTGCTATGAAAATGTACATGGGCTCATGGAGGTTCTTGTGTATCCAAATAAGGTACACAATGATGATGTTAAAGCTTACTGATAGAATATATACTATTAACATATTCAGAAAAATTAAATACCTGTAATTGCCCATTTCATCATACCCATAAAGATTTATATATGTTACATTCAATTCATCAGCCATCAAGAAATTCACAAGTTAAACCCACATAGGCAGATTGTATAACAGGCATAAATAAACGTCTGCTTTGCAGATTAACATTGTATTTGACAGTTTAAGTCATTCACAGATACCTGACCTTTAAATGCACTTGATGTGTGTTCATTCACAGAGATCAGAAACTGAACTGTTTGAGTCAGACGAAATATTTTAAGACATTTCTTCACCCTCTATGGATCTCATTAACTCTTCCAACAAGAGCTGGTATCATGTCAACAACTTCCTCAAACTCTGGAGGCCTGAACCCGCAGGTGTTAAAGTTTGTTTACATGGGTGTATGTAGTTCCCTAACTTTTTTATGCCTCTCTGCTGGTGACAGCTGTGGCCAACTGTTTTTTAGGATTGTCCCTCCCATTCTTGTGAAGGTGATTTCTCAACAGTGCATTGAGGAAATGTCTTCAAATTTGGCACAAACTTGTACTTGGACTCAAGGATAATCTGGTTAGATTGTGGTGGTTGAAAGTCAAAGGCCAACGTTACAGTTACCAGCTCCCTTTCTTTCTTCTGAATGTGATAACTCAAGAATACTCTGGGGAAATTTCAATACATTTGGCACATACAGTAAATCCTTTATGGTCATTGTGACCTTGCATCTGTCCCATCTCTTTAGATTTGGCACAAATGATCAGAATATACTGATCACAAACTGATCAGAATATAGTGGTCAAAAATCACTGTGGTCATTCTGATTCTTGTGAATATGATATTTTAAGAATGGTCTAAGGGGATTTCCTCAAATTTGGCACAAACATCCACTTGGACTCAATTGATTTGATTTTGGCGGTCAAAGGTCATTGTGACCTTGTGTCATGAATGAGTAATCTCAAGAATGCCATGAGGGATTTTCCTCAGTTTTGGCACAAACTTCTACTTGGATTTTATGATGAACTGATTAGATTTCGGTGGTCATAGGTCAAAGGTCAAGATCACTCTGACCTAGTCCTTCTCATTCTTGTGAATAAGATATCTAAAGAACACCTGGAGGGAATTTCCCCAGATTGTGCACAAACATCCGCTTGGACTCAAGGATGAAATGATTTGGTTTTGGAGATCAAAGGTCAAGGCCACTGTGACCTCACAGAAAATATTTTGGCCATAACTCAAGAATTTATGTATCAATACTTACAAAGTTTCACACAAATAACTTATATACATACTTAAGTATAAAATATATAATATATAAAAAGTATAAAATAATGAAGTTATGACATTTCATATCCCAAAGCTCAAAGGTCAACGTCTGACATTGAAATGATTTGCAGAAACATTTTTCTGGTCATTATTTAACATCACATCTCTGGAAATGAAGGGAGACATTCTGTCAGATTCTAAATTGGTGACACTAATCTTGAAACTGTGCTGATTGTAGATATCTTCTGTGCTGCCGGGTTAAAGATGTGTATGAATCATCCATTTTTTAGAATTTGTAGCATTTTGCAACATCCATATCTGAAGTATTGTGAACACTGTCATAGCTACATATGAATTGGACAGACATGGATGCAAACTGTAAATATAGCTTGACTGGTTTGTTGAGGTATTAAAACTGTG
>NW_024627113.1:0-3361 GCF_008729295.1 Plectropomus leopardus | reverse complement strand
TTTGTTGGGTGCACCTCCCTCAGCAGAGCTGTTCACAAAGTTGTTGGTGCTGCAGCTTGAGTGGTTGTCTTGATGTGAGCACCATTTGAATGTTTGAATTTTTACATCCTCTTGTTCCACTGCCAGCTTGGCCTGTATTGCAGGTATCCCACTATGCTGTGTGGGAGCAAACAATTGAAATGCACCAAAAAAGACAGCAGGCATCCCAGCAGCTCTGTTAGGCAGGGGCATGAAGTCAGGGCAACGTGACGTGCAGCTCTCATCTGTGTCTGCATCTCATTTCATCTCAGTCCGAGACATCAGAAGACAAGCAAGAAGATTCCACGTCAGTAGGATTCATAGTCTGATAAACATGAATGTCTGTGAAAAGTGTTGTAACATTCATCCAACAGATGTTGAGATATTTCAGTCTGAAACAAAGTGGTGCATCAAACAACCAGCAGGTTAATGCTTTCACTCAGTATCTCAGCATCTTCTGGATGGACTGGCACATTTCGACAGTCTTCACTATCCAGTTTAACGCAGACATCCGTGGTGCCATCATCAGGTCAGAATTTCAGTGTGCTTCAGTTTCACAATGAGCGTTTAAACCACAAAAAGAGTCGCTAGCGTGACTGTAGAAGCACCAGTCCAGACGATGCCTCAGACAGAAGGCTGGGGACCGTTTGTCTCACAAAGTGGACGGCGTCCACACTTTGGTGCTGGAAGCTGTCTGCCCAGGAGGCCAGCCACGACACAGAGGAGAAGGAGTGCTTGGTCGTGTGGTGGGTGGTCAGCACTCGCCGTTACTCCCTCCTGGGATGCCCCTTCACCTTCCAGTCAGGCCACGCCGGGGGTTTTCAAGGGGAGGGCTGCCATCATAACTTGGTCAGTGGGGGTATGCTGCAGCGGGGAGGAGGGGGGGACTGGAGGCTGAGAGTCAGGTGTGGCTCTGCCGCCTCAGCACACAAGGCTGCAGTGAATTAGTGATTACTGGCTGTATTTAATCTCCTCCCTGCAGAGAGGTCAGACACACACGAGCACCGGACGAGTCTGGAAGAGCCGACCCACTCTGCAGATTTCTTTACATTACAGTAAAAGGCTCTGCCACGCTTCTCTCCTAATCATCAATTTTCTAGTGTTTTTTCTCGTCCAAAGTGTAGCGTGGGGGTCATGGTGAGCTATAGTGAAGGCTCACAGTGTGGTGCTATTTAGAATCACATCTGTCTGCAGCCTGCATTAACATCTCTGAATGCACGCAGGGCCGAGAGCAACACCCACAGCCCTGAATGAAGTGAGCCCGCTTTCAACTCAAACGCATTGTCGTGCAGAAAACTTGGTTTGGTTTTGCAGCTTTCACACTGAAGAAACAATAAACGGGGAGAAGTTTATATTCAAAAAAACGGTTTCTGGATGTGTAACACTATCATGCTTTTGGTGAAAGTGGAAAATACTGAAAATAGTTGTATGAAATATCACAAAACCCAAAAAGATGTTCAACTCTTTGAAACCTGGAGCAACATCACTTTTCTTGTGCTGCTTTCATGGGTCTTTCATAGGTATTTAAACCTTTGAACAAATTGGTACTATTTCTTTCAGAAACACAGGGAAAAAAGGCAATGAGAAACTCGACAAGAAATTTCCTGCAAATTTCAAGAAATTTAGCAACATTATTTTCTTAAAAGCTAGGGATATATTTCTCAGACTAAACTATGTGTATATTATCATAATTAGACATTTAAATTTACAGAATCGTCATTTTAAGCAGCTTTTCATGTTCTTTGTTTGTTTCTTTGTAAATTTTCAAATTACTTTCTTGTACTTTTTTTTCTTGCTTAATGTTCCACGAGTTGCAAAAAATTGGGAAGATTAAGAAAATGATTATTATTTTTTTTATGTTGGGGAAAATGTCTAGGGAGAAAAAGAAAAAAGCTAGGGGAAAGAGTTTTATCATGATTTAAATTTTTAAAATTGTGCTTTCTTTAACCAAATTCCAGCCTGTTCTCATTCTGAAGTCGTCACTGCAAAGCGGTAATTTGTGACGATTTGGAATGAGAACATGCTGCAAGTTCTTGTTAATTTTTGGGGTCATTTTGTCTTTCATCGCTTATTGCTTTCTTTCCATGTTTTGGGAAAATCAAGTCAATTTGCTTAAATTTCAAAGGATAAACAAAAACACAAATCTCCAAAGAAAAATCTCAATTTCTCATCCACAGTTGAATTAGGCCGAGTGTTAGCTGTAGTTTGTGGTGTTAAGAGTGAAGTTTTGCACCACGAGGTCTGCTTCAGATTCTGGCATGTAACCCTGGACCCCTTTTATTCTTTCAGGCTCCAGAGTCCTAACACAAGACAACATTTTCAGATGTTTGCATTTAGTGAATGTGTAATTATAGCATATTGTGTCTGGCAGCCATGACAGTGGGTGCCTGTCCACTCGCATTAGGTTGACTTAATTGTGTGAACATCTCATGACAGAAGTGGCCTGATTTTGGCCTGGGGGTGTGGAGCGTGCGTGTGTGTGTGCGTGTCTGTGTGTGCATGTGTGAGTGTTACTATGGTTAGATTTATTTGTACATATGTGTGTTTTTGTGTATTTTTATGTGGACATAAACAGTGACAGTTCCATAAGTTGCACATATTACATTTATTGTGTTTGTGTGAAAGTGCTGGTGGTGTGTGTGTGTGTGTGTGTGTGTGTGTGTTATGTGAGCTGGCTGGGAGGTTGAGGCAGGCAGCTATTAGCATGGTACATGATCCCTGGTGAATTGAAGCCTTATCAAAGAGAAGCTGGAGGATTTATGTGTTGAGTTCCTCCCTCCTCTGAAAGCGACCTTGTCCCTCCCTGTTCCTCTACACTCCTCCATTCAGCCTTCAAAATGCCTCAGTGTAGTGCAATGCTTGTAGGAAGACAGCTAATATATGCATGCACACACACAAATACATGTCCACCTACCACCAGGCACATGTGTTCCCGCAAGTATATGTGCATGCTCACATTTGAAAGGCCTGATGCACCATGCATACATTTGTTATACATTATATATATTTTAATACGATCATAGATATTATTTTCATAAAATTGGGCCTTCTTGGCTGCAAAAAACATGCGAAAGCTTTTGAAATTGGTGCCACATGACCAGAGAATATAGAGGAAAAGGTCTGTGACGTTCCCTTTTGCTCAAGAAGTAGAAAACCTGCAACTACCAGAATGCACTGCACCCCACCAGACAAATAAATGCTTCCGCTGGTGTTTGTCATAATTCGAGTTCTGTAAAAACAATATGCGCACAGCCGGTAACAAACAATCTGGTATTATCGTTAAACAGTGAGCTAAAGTGAGAAATATAATGCAGTTACAGAATCTTGGTTCATATTCGATCTG
>NW_024627112.1:0-1606 GCF_008729295.1 Plectropomus leopardus | reverse complement strand
ACTGGACAGGTCCTGAACTGTAGTTAAAATCTCCTGTTCCTGTTGATACAACAGCCTGCTTTTTTTGATACAAACGCAGCTGGACACGTTCCAAACTGTTATTAAACAAAAGCTGCCAAAACCTAACAAAAAATGTTTTACAAAGACCCTATGATTTACTAATAAACACAATGTAGTTTAATTGAAAAACAGAATTAACAAACTAATGCATTTTGTTTTGCAAATACAAACTGTAACTATCAAACAAATTAACAGCATGTTTCTACTACATTAGGTTATGAAACCTTTAGACCAGTGAGGGTATTTCCAAAGGTTTAAGGTCATTTAAAAAAAAAAAAAAAACAAGAAAAATTCATTTTTTTAGACCACTTCAAGAAAAATTACAATAAATCCACCTTGTACCTTATTTTTTAAATAAAGTTAAATTTGAAATAAATAAATAAAAAATGGGGGGGGCTTGGGAACACTGTTACACATGACAACACAATTTGTCATGACATCTTGATTCCAAGACTATGACATCATGATTCCAAGACTTTATGACATCATGACTCTAGCCTTTATGACAATGGTTCTAATTAACATACTGTGTAGTTGGTGTCAGAGTGCAGGTCTTCAGTGGGAGTGAGTACTTCTGAAGGTGACCATAGATCTGATTTCAGTCCCAGTTACTGAATATTTACATAGCATTAGCTAGACTGGTCTTCTGCATTTGTGTAGTCTTGTTAAACTCCCTTCATCTGTTAACATGATGCACATCTACAGACAATTTTTTAATTCGGCCTGGGGTATGGCTGCTGGGGTGATCCAACATCCTGGTTTGACCAGGTCTGTTGTGAGAGCTATCCCCCAGCCAAATGCTGTACATAGTGAATTAGCACATGTCACGCGTTTTACCCTACCGACATTAACAGACGCAGAAATCGAAAGATGCCGTAACCTCAGACTGCTGGACGCTGTCAGAGTTGCTGGCTTGGACACTTATAATGACTCTCCCTCAAGAATGCTGAGGTATGAGAGCCCACTGACCGGTTTATCTAAAGTTGTCAGTTGGAAAATGGACAGTAGACACGGGCTCTGGTTGCTGCATCAGCAAGGGACACTAGGACAGGATAACATGTTTTTATTCTGCCCATCTTTGATTAACTACCTGTGTCCGTGCTTTTGTATGTCTACCCCCGTGGAAGAGAGAGCTAGGGAAAATATTGAATCACTTGACCCACACTCACCACGGCATCCTAGGAAATGGTCAGACAGAATTACAACTGTCCTTTCCAAAGTCCAGGCAAAAATTGTAGGTTTTTATTCTATATGCAAAGGAGCTGTTGTGATAATAGCCCGAACAAGACCTGTAAAATTTTTGTTTCTAGCACTAGCTAAAATTTTTAAAAAGGCACGAGCAATAGCGCCACCTTATTCTTTCATGATACATGCAGTTAATAATTTTGTGGATGAGATCATGGACGAAGTTGAACCTGTTTTCAACCAGGCCCACGAAACAATGGTAATTGTTGTAAACATGACCCGTGCAAGAATTACATCTTTTTCATCCATGGTCGGAGAAAGAATTGCATCTTTTTCATCCATGGTCCGAGAAAGAATTGCA
>NW_024627111.1:0-2104 GCF_008729295.1 Plectropomus leopardus | reverse complement strand
TTTTCTTTCTAAACTTTTAAAATCTCTTTTTACTGACATTATTAGTTAAAAATTAGTTTTATTTTATTTAACCAAAAGCATGCTGGTACAGTCAGAATATTCAGCTGGTTTCGAGCATTTTTTTAAAATCAGGTTTGGTGCAGCAATTTACATCTTTTAAAAATATATAAATTATATGTTTCTTCAAGGGAATTTTTTTTTTTAAAAAAAGTCAGAAATCCTTCATAGTTACAAGCTACATCAAAAATATATACAATGTAAAAAAAAACAACAATTAAATTGAGAATAAAAAAAGTCTAAGTATTAAATAAAAAGTGAAAAATAATTATAAGAGAATCTTTTATAAAAATCTGAAGAATAAATAATATGTACATTACAAAAAAGAAAAATAAAAAAAATAAAAAAATAAATTGGAATTAAAAGTGTTTAATCCATCATAATATCTAGCAAGTGTAAAGCTTAAAAAAAAAAGAGAAAAAAATTAATCCAAGATGGGATGATAATTAATCGATGACTAATTAATCGGCTGCTTAGAATTTAATCAAACGTGAAATTTAATTGATTAATTGATGAAGGCTATGAAAAGCTGTCAAAATATGTGCAATATGTTGCTGAGAGCTTTGACTGAGGATAAAACACATTTGTGTTTGTTGGAAATAAACAAAGTTTTTATGTTTTGTTTTTTTTTAATCACAAATAATTAATTAAGCGACAGATTAATCGATAAAGGAAAGTGCTTACAATTCCCAAAGAGTAAAAAAGAAAATAAATACAAAAAATCTAAATCTGCAATAGTTACAAAAGCAGTCAAGGTCTGACCACAATAAATAGAAAAAGAAATATTTAAAAAAATGTAAAAGAAAAAATAAAGATAGAAACAATAGAGACATCCTGAGTGTAAACACCAGTGAGAGGACGTGATTGGAGGATGAAAAGATATTTACCTTTGTGACGAGGGAGGAAATCATTTCTTTGAACGCCTCGTCAATCAGAACATCGATTTTGGAGTGGTACTGTTGCTGCGGGGAGGAGGAGGAGGACGAGGAGGAGACATGGAAGGAGAAGGGGGGACAAAAAGCAATATTTTATTATTTTCAGGAAACTGAGAGGACACAAAGGCTAAAAGTGACTCCTCGCCTCCCTGATACAGAACAACAACATTGTCTGTGCTGTAAAAGACAGAAAAGAAAAACCTTCAACACTCGGTATGAACATCAAGTTTTCGCACACACACACACACACACACACACACACACACAC
The DNA here is from genome assembly GCF_008729295.1 of Plectropomus leopardus. Classification (NCBI taxonomy): domain Eukaryota; kingdom Metazoa; phylum Chordata; class Actinopteri; order Perciformes; family Serranidae; genus Plectropomus; species Plectropomus leopardus. The sequence goes on along the minus strand of NW_024627111.1, from coordinate 844 downwards.
ACACACACCAGCGAGGCGTGAAAAACCTTACCATCCGTGTAACGCCGCTGAGTTAAGCAGCTAATAGGACCATTATGCGGCTGAATGACATTCCCGTCCGCGCTGGAAAAGCGAAGGAATCTGAAGGATACTTTTTGTGCGTCTCCCTACAATTGGAGCAGCCTTGTATTTCTCTAAAGCACCGGTCCAGCTGCGAGGACCAAAGGCTCACACAAGATTCAATTAATCCGCCATTTCATGTCTCGTTTGCCCCCCACACCCCCTCTAAAACATATTCATGGCACCTTTTCCCTTGAAGGAAGGAGAGGAAAAAAAAGGCTGGGGCTGGGCGCTGAATGGCAGCAGCAGCAGGGGAGTTCATCTCTTGGCGACAATGCCCTTTCACTGGCCGTCTAAAGAACACCCAAATTAAAAATTTCAATCAACAAAGCGCACAGATCGCTGACAAATTGTGGGTCCAGGGAGGTCACCGCCGCCAGCCTTAATTTTTTATTTTTTTTCTCCCCCTTTTCTGCAAGTCCGCAAAATGGCAGTTCTCTTTCAACGCGCCGAATCTTTCTGGCAAATCTTGAGAGCTTTTCTTTTTTTTCCTTAAATCTCTCTTCTTACCTCAATTAACATTTCTGCTTCTTTATTTCTACAAAGGCCGCCGTAGAAAAAAAAAAAAGAAAGAAAACAGCAGAGGGAGTAGGTGAAATTGTTTGGTCTTTGCTATGTGCAGGTGAAAAGAACAATTATAGCTTTTTTAATAAAACATTTATTCGGCTGTTGAGCTGCAGCCAATCGCCGCCACTTCAGCTCCGTGAGATGAACCGAGTCACATTTTCAACACGCCGACCCCCCC
>NW_024627110.1:0-2462 GCF_008729295.1 Plectropomus leopardus | reverse complement strand
AGGGCCAAAAACACCATAATTTGGTATGTCCAAAAAATGACCGAAGATGCATATTTTGACAAAAATGCAAGGCTATAGTATGGCAAAAATGTCAAAATATGACATGTCCCAAAAACAGCTGAAAAAAACATTAAAACTCATTAAATAGCCGGTCAACACATGCCATTGCCAGAAAAGTTGTAAAAAGGGCCAAAAACACCATAATTTGGCATGTCCAAAAAATGACCGAAGTTGCAAGGCTATAGTATGGCAAAAATGTCAAAATGTGACATATTCCAAAAACAGCTGAAAAACACTTTAAAACACATTAAAAAGCCGGTCAACACATGCCATTGCCAGAAAAGTTGTAAAAAGGGCCAAAAATGCCATAATTTGGCATGTTGAAATACTGACCGAAAATGCAAGGCTATAGTATGGCAAAAATGTCAAAATATTATATGTCCCAAAAACGACTGAAAACACCCGAAAACCGCAAAAAATAGCGTGCTGAGACACGCAATGGCATAGATTTTTTCAAAATTACCCCAAAACAATATTTCATGTTGAAAAATTACCCATGAAGCAAGGTTATAGTATGGCAAAAAATGTTAAAAATTGGCATGTCCCAAAAACGACTGTAAACACCTGGTATCCACACAAAATAGCGTGCCGAGAAATGCCATAGTATAGAATTTTGCAAAAACGACCTAAAGCAAAATATTGCCTGTTGAAAAATTGACCCAAAAAGGAAGGCTATAGCATAGAGAAAATTTCAAAAATGACATGTCCCAAAAACACATGAAAACAGCGAAAATCCGCATTAACTAGCACCCTGAGACATGCCATGGTATAGAATTTTGCAAAAACAGCCAAAAACACCATAATATGGCATGTCAAAAAAACGACCGAAAACGTCATAGTTTAGCTTGTAGTAGGGTTACCGTATACAATGTCGAAATAAAGGTCCAAAAACACCATAATAAAACGTCAAAAAAATGGCCATAGTTTAGTATTCAAAAAGTCATACTTTTGCATGTTGTCCAAAATCGCAGCCTAAATTTAGTTTGTCATAAATGAAAACTGTGAATTTCATCTGAATGTGAGAACTAAGTTCATTGAAACTGAATTTACCAAGTTTGTATTTCGCAGATATTAAAGTGAAAGAGCAGAGCGTCGAGAACATGATGAGGTAAGAACAGGCTCCTCCTCTGCCAGTGGGTGTGTCTGGCTGATGATGTCATGATGATGTCATACAGTTGGCAGCAGATTGACTTCCTGATATCAGCACATTGATTGATTGATTGATTGATTGATTGATTGATTGATTGAATGATTGAATGATTGATTTTAGGGGGAAGAAGATCTACGAGCCTCCTCGCTACATGACAGTCAGTCAGGCTGCAGATCAGCTGATCCAGATCATCCAGAGGAGGAGGGAGGAGGGGGAGGAGCTAGGTGAGTGGCCGCTGCTCAGCTGCCTTCTGATTGGCTCAACAGATCGAACAAACACAAACAGACAAATGTTGGCTAATTAATGCTGTTCCTGCTCCAGGTATGACAGAGGACACGATGTGTGTGGGCGTGGCCAGGCTCGGCGCAGACGACCAGACCATCCGCGCAGCAACGTTACGTCAGCTGGTGTCATGTGACCTTGGCGGTCCACTTCATTCGCTGGTCATTACCGGTCAGCTCCACCCACTGGAGGTGGACATGCTGCAAGTGAACGCAGAACCAAATGCACTGGATCACCTGCGCATGATCGACAGCTCCACCCACAGCTCGTAATCCAGACATGTTTGTCTTCCTGCACTTGTGAGGACTGTCACTGGTGTCGAGCGTTCTCGCACCTGAAAACACAAAATGTAAACTGATTCTGACCTGAACCTTCAGACTGTCTACTACAAGGGTTTGACAGCCTGGTCCTCACAAAAATAGCTAAATTAAACAAACACACGTTTGTCTTTCTGTGCTTGTAAAGACCATTATTTGCAAATTGTGTTCCCAAACCTCTGAACTGGAAACGTTAAAACCTTCAGACTGGTCTTCTCTGTGGAGACGAGGAGCAGAGACGTCCTCGCTAGAATGGTTTACAGCAATGGTCCTCACAAAGACAGCGAGACAGGAAGGTGTCGTTGATCATCAGAATAATAGAAGAACATTTGTGATCCATAACTGTTTCTTTGTACTGTGAAAACATACAGTTGAACAGTTGAGTCCTCCTAATGTGTGTTAATGACTGAGGTCCCCACTCTGTACCCTGAGAAGAACAAAATGTAATGTCATCAATAAAGAGATCAATAATCAGAGAAACAGAATTATTTATTACAGTTGAAAAAAAAAACTGAAACCCACTGACTGGTCACATGGTTTGGTCACATGGATTGGCACATTAAAAACACAGAGTGACATCACACCCGCACGGACCAATCAGCCGGCAGCAGCCTGGTCCCAGCAGTGATGTCAGAGGAGGGGGAGGGGCGTCC
>NW_024627109.1:0-3876 GCF_008729295.1 Plectropomus leopardus | reverse complement strand
TTCCAGAAATATTGCTGGATGGCTACAAGGGTGTAACTTTTGGTTTGAGTTGGGTGAATACAATTATGGGGGGGCGGGGCGTACTCACATAAAAATAAATTGCTATTTTAATCCTATTTCCTGCATTTTATACACATTTAGGGACTGCAGTAACCAGGGCTTAATCTGAAAAATAATTAAGTTGGTCATCATGCTAAATTGTGCCAGAATTATAAATACTACACGCTAAACATTGCCACTTCTCTGTGGCATTTTTGGGGGTTTAGAGATCAGTGAATGTACACAAGAAAATGCCTGAAAATGTGGTTATAAAATAAAATTAAATAAGTGAATAAATAAATAATAATATTTTTTAAAACAAGGACATGAAAAATGTGCTTAAAAAATAGAATAATTTTCTAACAATTTTAAATATGAAATATAGATGTTTAAAATAATTTTCTTAATGTACTAATTCCTTGTAATTTGTGAAACATTCATTATCAAGTTGCTCACTGCAGAACAAGAAAAGCAATGTTGCTTTAGGTTTCAAAGGGTTAAAAAGAAAAAGAGGTTGTGCTTCAACAATGGGATTCTCAGTGGGGTGCTAAACCCAAAATCCAGTGAGCTTATTCCCCCCCAACAAAAAAGAAAAAAAATGAAAAGGTTGCATATTCATGTCTTTAAGTCACGGAGGACGAAACGAGTCACATTTCACTTCTTTATTTGTCTCACGTCACTATATTTTTGGGGTATATTAGAGCAAATCAGCTGCTCATTTCGTATTCTCTGCCAGATTTGAACACCTGGACAAACGTAGCATTTTACTCTTGATTTTTCTGATATAAAAAAATAACATTTTGAAAACGGGGGTCACAAAAACAGGATTTTGAAAAGAGGAAAGGATATATTCCTCCTGTCCACTGTGGAAATAACACCTCAGTATGGCCACAATAAAAACCAGACGACACAACTTCTGGATCGAATACAGAACAGTTTAACCCTTAGATATTTCTGTAATGTAAAACCTGTTTAAAGTGCAGGCGTCTGTAACCCAGGGCTCTCACACATTTACGGGGATAACATTTCGAAACTTTCCCATGATCCGCAATGACATTTTTTTTCTCAGCCCACTGGCCTGGTATTTTTTGGACACATCAAACTATTAAAAAATAATTTCAGCTCTCTGGTGTACAAGAAGAGAGAGACGGAAAGCAGGGAGAAAATGAAGAAACGTACGCCACATACGGACACATATTAGAGCTTTGGTACATCGATAGCTACAGAAAATAAATTTACTGTTATTTTACATTACATGGAAGGTTATTCGTGCAAGATTATTGTAAAAAACTTCATTACACATAACAAAATTCCATAATTTTTCCAAAACTTTCAGTGATTTTTTCCTGTTCCAGGACTGTGGGAACACTGTTAACCTTCACACATCAGACGATTATTTTAGTTTTCTGTTTTCGTGTACTATTATTGTACATAGCAACTAAAAAAAGAGAGATGTTCTGCAAAGTAAAGGACCAACATAGTTTCATGCTGACCAAGACTGAATCAAAAGAAAGAACAGCATCATGCAACTCAAGGATGTAATTATGATATAAATAGCGAGGAGGCGGACACATCCCAAAAATGTCTGAATATATTGATAAAAAATATTAATAAAACATTTTTGCTTTTCTAAAACAGGCAAATGCCTACAGCTGTGAATTAAACATTAGTAAATGAAATCACACTCAAAAATAAACTTAAAAAAGTATCATTTATTTGCTACTGGCTCAAATATTAACCCTTTATCACCTGAATTTGACATCAGTTTTCTTGTGCCTTTTACTAGCATTTAAACCTCTGAAACCTGAGAAAAAACTCTTTGAAATCTTTAAAAAGTATGATGAGCAAATAATAAATCAAAGATGACAAGGAAATTATCTGAAATATTAGCTGGGAGGGGATATTAGATATGTAAACTTAAATACACTTATAAAAACTCCTTCATTCCAACCATAAACCATGCCATAAACATCTTAAATAAGTTCATACATCTACATAAACAGTGTGCCACTTTGCACACAGCAGTGTATTATGGTTTTTATTCTAAGTTTTTTGTTTTTATTTTATAAACACATGCTGTACTTTTGTGTTGCACAGTAACAATAGACAATAAAGTTTTGTTTATTTTTATTTTTTATGTAAAAAAATATTGTGTTACAGAAAAAGAGAAAAAAAACATTTTTAGTACTTTATTTTTTAATTTGTTTATTTTCAGGTTTTTTCCTTAACTGTTACTAACTTCTATTGTTTGGGCCATTTCTTGTCAAGATGCTCCTCGCCCTCTCCCCTATGTCTCTGAAAGAAATCAAGCCAGTTTGCTCAGGTATAAAAGGGTTAATGTGCACAGCAGTTCTGCATGTGGTTTGTCCAAGTGTTGTTTCCGTAGCCTAGCAGAACGAGGATCACAGGCGTACTGAAATAAGGTTAATATCTTTATAATATTTGTCAGATAGTCCACACGAAGTCTGAGTAAAGTGTCAGTCACTGATGTTACGCTGCATGTTATTTATGTCGACAGCATAAGTATTGTTTATTTATATAATTTACTGCTCACAGCTGTACTTGCTTCAGATGAATGATGAAATAAAGTAGGAAACGAGATTTTTAATTTTGAAAACTTGGCAGATTTCGTCCTCCCATATATGGAGTCCGTGGCTACGGTCTTACTGCCACCTTTAAAAATCCACATCTGTCACATTCTTGTCTCTTCACTTTCAGAAAGTGCTGCAAATGCTGCAGCGACAGGAAGAAAAACTACCCAGTTACTTTACCACTGCTGACACTGGGAAAATTTTACATGCACTGGAAACTCCTACATTATCACACTGGTGAAATGAAATGTCAAGCTACATCCCATTAGATAAACTCTACGACAGTATAATGTAAGAGTCGAGACGCGGGCTGAGCGATGTGGAATAAAGTCTTATCACAATATATTTTTTTTCATATCACTTGATATTGATATACATCAAATCACTATTTCTGTAAAGCTTAAAGGTTCCCTTTACTCCTAAGTCAGACATGAAGATATCATAAGGTTAATTTTGGTTTAAATATTTATTTTCTGTCACACATTGAACGTGACAAATATACTGTAGAACAGACATCACCAACTGGAGGACCTATTCTACTAAAATTCAAAGCGGTGCAGTCACTAAAATTTCCTCCCAGCAAAGGTCTGAACCTCATACCTAAAATCAATATCACCATTAACTGAACAGTTTACTTCGATTATGATTAAAGAACAATTATTTTGCATTTGCAGGACTCTGACTTCAAGTTTTGTGAATCCTTTGACAAACTTCTGTGCTATTATTTTGACTTACTTCTCTTATAGCTGCAAACAGCCTGCCAATATTCCCAGTTAGAGAAAGGGTGAAAATAAGGTCATGTGCTTGTGGCCCCAGGCCCCCAAAATATTACATCTGCCCCTGGTAATAATAATGAGAGCTCAGCGCGATGAGACACGGAGCGATGCGTCCTGCTGTTTCTAAATAATTAATCCAAAGTCTGATTAAAGCTGAAACTAACACAAAGTCGTCTGTAGAAGTCTGAAGAAGTCATTTTCCACCTCTGCAAATTTGGTTGTTTCAACGCTGTGGCTGTCAAACACTCTCGAGTCAGCCTACATGTACACACAAAGACATACACACGTATGCATACCTACATATATACACACCTGCCAATACATGTACATGCACAAAATAGCCTAATTTAGAAGAAATCATAATGATAAATTTGTGAAAACAGAACAGTAAAACAATTTAAGTCCATCAACTATTAGGAAAAGCCTTCATATAAAAGGCTTTTCCTAATCATAAGTATGCAGATGATGAT
>NW_024627108.1:0-2047 GCF_008729295.1 Plectropomus leopardus | reverse complement strand
TTTATTTTACTGTTTTTACATTTTATTTTATGATATTTATCTTGAAGCAACGTGATACTTAATGATGCAGTTTAATGTGAATTATTGTGATCAACTTATAGAAACTAAAACCAAAATCTGCAGCAGCTGAGTGGTCAGAAACAAACTGTGTGTGTGTGTGTGTGTGTGTGTGTGTGTGTGTGTGCGTGTGTGTGTGGATCAGTTGAGTATCAATAAACTAATCAATGTGTTGATCGATGGTCAGACTCACCGTCTGAAAAAGGCGGAGCGTCAGCGCTTTAACGAGGAGGTGGAGATGCTGAAGGCGCTGCAGCATCCGAACATCGTGCGATTCTTCGACTCCTGGAAGTCGACGCTGAGGGGACACAAATGCACCATCCTGGTGACGGAGCTCATGACGTCCGGGACGCTGAAGACGTGAGTCCACAACAAAAGACACCACAGCCTTGTTAGTCCCTGAACGCCCCACAACATGCCAGTCCACTGATACTCAACTTACGGCCCGTGGGCCAAACCTGGCCCCCGATAGGATCCGGGGTCGTCTGAAATCTCAAAAATGTCCTTTAATCCGAAAAGTGTTTTAAAATCCTAGACTCATCTTAAAATGTCCTTGAGCACCCCGTGTCAATGTCCGATCAGGGACAGATTTTTTTCTCTAAAAATGTGGCTTTTTTGGAGATGGTTGTTTAAACATTTTAGGCGACTTTTTTCTTAATTTTTTGGGGTGATTTTTAAAGGTGATTTTTCTTTTCTTTTTTTCTTTTTTTTTTTTTTTTTTTTACAGTTTTAGAAACTTATTTTAAGTTTTGAAATTTTTATTTTTCTATGAAAAATTCTGATGACTTTTTCAGTTTTGAGATTTTTATTTAAAAATTAAAAAATTCTTCAGAAATTTCTGGCAATTAACATTTGGGCTTTTTAAAGTAAACAAATGTGTCTCCCTGTCTGTGATGCGTTCAGGTACCTAACCAGGTGTGTGTGTATGTGTCTGTGACGTGTTCGGATACGTGTGTGTATGTGTCTGTGATGCATTCAGGTACCTGACCAGATGTCTCCCTGTCTGTGATGCGTTCAGGTACCTGCGTCGGTTCCGTCAGATGAAGCTGAAGCTGCTGCAGCGTTGGAGCTTCCAGATCCTGAAGGGGCTTCACTTCCTGCACTCGCGCCGCCCCCCCATCCTGCACCGAGACCTCAAGTGTGATAACGTCTTCATCACGGGGCCCACCGCCTCCGTCAAGATCGGAGACCTCGGCCTCGCCACGCTTAAGAAGGCCTCCTTCGCCAAGAGCGTCATCGGTAAGGTTGCGGCGTGTACGGAGAGCCAGCAGGGTCAAACGTGTTTGACGGCGTGATTAAAGCTACTGCTGTGATGCATTCAGGAACCCCGGAGTTCATGGCGCCTGAGATGTACGAGGAGAAGTACGACGAGGCCGTGGACGTCTACGCCTTCGGCATGTGCATCCTGGAGATGGCCACGTCCGAGTACCCGTACTCTGAGTGTCAGAACGCCGCCCAGATCTACCGCAAAGTCACCAACGTAAGGCTCCGCCCACCACGTGCTGTCCACTTCATGTGTGAGGTCACATGACTGACGGTGTGTTTGTGTGTCAGGGAATCAAACCCGACAGTTTCTTCAAGGTCAGAGTCCCCGAGCTGCAGGAGATCATCGAAGGCTGCATCCGCACCAACAGCAGCGAGAGGTAACGACCAATCACAGCGCAGCGTGCACAAACTCTGACTGACAGGAAGCTCTCTGATTGGACAGCTGTGGTGGAACACTGATGACATCACCAAAACTGTCCAATCAGTGAGCTCAGGTGACCTCAAGTTCAAACTGACTGAGAGACACCTGAGCTGCAGGTGTGACGGAGCGATCAGCTGATCAGAGAGAAACGGCTCCACCTGCTGGACGCTCAGAGTCACTGCAGCCGACGTAACAACTAACATTTATTCAAAATTATTTAAAACAACAATGAAGTCAGAGCCGGATGAGAGCTGAATATCTAAATATAACTTAGGGACTGTTGGTTATTTATGAGGGGAGGGG
>NW_024627107.1:0-6975 GCF_008729295.1 Plectropomus leopardus | reverse complement strand
TTTCTAATTTTTTTTTTTTTTTAAATAAAAAGAAGAAATCAAACCAATTTTTTCAGATTTCAAAGGTCTAAATGCTTGTGCTTTACTTTCCTTTTTCAAGGCAATCAGTTTCCAGGATTATTTTAATAAAGGTCAACCTGTCAGATGTTTCAACACTGATTTGATCTCGAGTACAACCACAGTTTGCCCCGGCACAAAACAGTGTAAACTCCATATAAATCTACAAACAAACAAATAGCTCAGTGACTCTACAAGTCCATTAAAATGAGAACCAGCAGGAGTCTCATCTCTTCATCAGCCTCCAGAGTGAGTGAGAGCTGCTGCAGAGATATCCTATCACAGCCGAGCATCACAAAAACACCTTTCAACAACATGGAGCCGCTCATGGCTGCAACTTTTATGATGTCACATTTCACTGGGAAGAGAAGAAAAGAAAGCGAGTAAAAATGTCGCCATCATTTTTGGCAGTGAAGTTCCTGGTACACCAGAATAAAAACTCACAGTAAAAATACACACTGGGGAACTGTGTGTTCCAGCGGTTTTGGCTGGTTCGGCTGCCTCGTGTCACCGCAACACATACACAACCGTTTAACGTGTGTTTACACACACACACACACACACACAGCAGCGTCTGTCCAGCAGGCGTGAGCCACAGCTGGGTGTGATGTCCTGCCTGCGTCCTCAAATTCAACTTCGACTGGATAACCAGCAGATCAAAAATGGACTCAAATTTCAATTACATTGATGCAAAAAAGTAATTCAAAGTAGATTCTTTAAGCATTAAAGTTAATTCTTGACCTTGATAACAACCTCAACCCAACTTTATTTCCTCAAGCCAACTGACTCATCACCATGATCGCCATGACAACTGGTCAAACTCCATCCACTTACAAAGACTCCAGAAAAAGCTCTTGGGGGAACTTTGAGTGGGTATTATTTAGTCAAACTTTTATTTACAGCATCAGAAATTGGCAAAACAGTTCTAAAAGTGCTATTGAGGGACTCTTAAAGCTTAAAGCTGAACTTTAACATAAAAATTGAACATCCATTACATTTAAATCCTCAGCAAGCGAGTTCATACAGTCCTGATTAAGACTATGTCCACCAGAGAAAGCTCTTTGTATTTGTCAGAATACCAAAGTTTTGGTATCTGTGTTGACTTTCCCGTGCTGGCACATCAGTCACCAGAATAAAAGGGACGAGAGATTAAGTTATTTATTTAACATTAGATTTGCTTCGTTTTTGTTGTCATTTCTTTCTGTCACTGCTTGAATACAAATTAAAAAAAGAAAAAAAAGGAAGGGGGGAGAGATCATATTTTATTTTATTTATTTAGTCTGGTTTTTAATTAAGGTAATTCATGTAATTATTATTATTTTATATCCATGCTCTTATTTTTACTGGTGTCAGAGCAGCATTTAAGAGTATGACATAAGGCGAAAAATCCAAAAAAACATCCACGAAACGTTTCATGGGTGGATGCTCCCGATAAAAAAAGAAACTAAAATCAGAGAAATGAATTATGCTTTAAAAAAAAGAAAAGAAAAAAAAAAAGACAAGAGGGGGCTGCCGTGGTGAGTTTACCAGCAGAAATGCTGAGTGTTTTTGTTGTTTCGTTTTTTAACAGTTGCAGAGTCTGAGCGTCAACAGATCATCTCTAACTGCGAAAACCAGCGAGAAACAGACTTTGAGTTGTAAGCAAGATGATTTGTGGAACTCATTTTCTCTCCACTAAGGATGAGACTTTGACTGAAGCAAAGTCCAACAAAGAACTGCTGAGGAAGACAAAGACAACGGCGGAGCCGCCAAAGACAAACAGACTGAGAGACAGAAGAGCTCTGACAGAACGACAATATCAGAGATAAACAGAAACACTGACAAAGTTTTGGCTTGCACTAGGAGGGAGAAAATGTCGCTCTAAATGAAGCTGAGATATTTACTACCGTGCCAAGTGTGAGCATTAACACGCCCGCCAATATTTCAATTTCAGTTGGCAAAAAAATGAACTGAAACAGAACAGTATTCAGAGACATGACTGAATCGCCAGCAGATCTCAGTCCCGTCACCACACGAAAATGTCGGCATTTTAAGTTTCTCTAAACCACGGATACGTTACATTCGTAGGTTTCATCAGTATCATATAAATTTCTTTCTATTACTGCCAAAATTGTGATTCTGATTAATGCCTGATAGTTTGTGCAGCCCTGTGATTCACTGTAGTAATCAAAAAGCAAAAGCTGATCGATCAGAGTGAATGGACGGCCCTCAAGAGAGGTTTGTATTCTCCTCAAAATGCAACTGCACAGCAAATCATGTTGCCGTGACAACAATAAGACAAGCGTTTTCACAATTTCAACACGGCTAAATCGCCAACCAGCATTTCAGATCCAGAGGCTGATATCTGCATCTCAGTGAGCTCCATGAGAAAACTGTTTCAGACATTGAAGGAGACGAAGAGTGATTTAAACATAAAAAACCCTCAGTGAGGACACCGTGCCAGCTGATTTCCTCTTTAATAAAACCTGCTGCGCCTTCAGGCAGTTTATCAGTCTGAACACCGCAGAGTTTCTCAGACATCAGGCTACAAATGAGCAGCTCTCAGCCGAGTGTGACCAATCCAGAAGAAGCACAATATCGTTTACAAGATATTTTTGCGTGCTAAGGGGCTCAAAACAGACCTTAATTGTTTTCCCTGTGGGTTTTTTAGAATCGCACGAACAAAGAGGAGTTTTTACAGCATGTCTTACACAGAGCAACCCACAATAATTAACTGGGAGATTCGGAGGAAAGTGTGGAGGAGGCGTACCGTTTGGTATCATTAGGAACTCATTTTGTCTGCACACTGGGCGACCACGCTGAGGGAGGAGGAGAGGAGCGAGGAGCGGCAGGACGTAGCGGACTGTTAAGATTTAATGACTGCTTATGGATGATCGACACAAACAAACAGCCATTCTGCGTCTGTGTGTTCGGAGTGTCCGGCCTTGCTGCTGACTAAACGAAAGACTTCTGTTTCTACTGGCTATAGATAAATAGAGGCAGGCATTGTGTTAGGGGATCGTGCCAAAGCTGGCCCCACTGTCACAAAGCGCTCTCTGTGGTTTCACAGAAACAGCCGTTGGCTTGGGGACGAGCCAGCGGACCCGATGTTCTGGGAACACAACAGCCTCGGCCTGTTTGGTAGAGCCGAGCAGATACACTGAGCCAAACCTGTCTTTTCATACCGAGCCTCTTTGGGCATCCGAGTAAAGCGCAAGGCTCAGTGAGAGGGAAAGGATTTCAAAGTTGGCATCAGCGCGTGAATCTTTGATTAACGGAGCATATTTACGCCTCAGGATGGCAAAATGGGGATAATTAAAGGCCAAGGTGGTTCAGCTCCGACACTGTACAAAAACAATACAGCCCACAGGCCAAATCTGTCCACCGAGAGGCTGCCAGGCGGCCCCACCACCCACTCTCTAACTCACAATAAGAATAAAGTGATTCACACTGGGAACTGTTTTGTACTTTCAGTCTACATAAGGTGCCAGGAGGGTCCCCCGCATCCCTCGACAGAGGTCCTCGTTAAGCCCTTAATGTCCTGAAATCCCAGAAACATACTACAAATCAGAGAAACGTCTTAAAAATCAAAGGAACCTACTGAAATCCTAGGGACGTCCCAGAATCATAGAAATGTCCCAGAATCATAGAAACGTCCCAGAATCATAGAAATGTCCCAGAATCATAGAAACTCTCTAAAATCCCACAGTCCCAAGGTCTTAAAGTCTGTGAAAGCCTACAAATCCTAAAAGCCTACAAACGTCCTCAAATCCTGCAAACGTCTTAAAATCCTGGAAAGATCCTAAAATCCTAAAAAATGTCCTAAAATCTACAAACATGTACGAGGCTGCTGCGACTGGCCCCTGACCAACCCGTCATGCAAAGCAAGATGAGAATCCCCGCTGAACAATCTCAGTGTCACACATGTTTTGGGCTAAATCTGTCTCAAATCTCAATTTCAATTCCAGAAAGACAAAGTCAAAATCTGTCCAGCTCTCTAAGGTCCTCGATCATCAAGACAAGTCTCCGACCAGAAAAGGCCCTCCGAGGCAGACACTCGAAACACAACACACGCTGAACATCTGAACTGCTATTGCAGCTGCTCGTCTGAGCGTCTCCTGGGAGCCGAGCCAGCAGCCCTGCAGGTGACTGTTGGAGCTCAGCCTCTAAATGAAGGCTTGGTGGTTGCAGAGGAGTCAACCACGAGACACACCCAGACCCAGAGCAGGTACGGGAACGTGACTCAACATCATGAATGTGCATTATTTTTAATTATAGAGCAACAACTAGCAGCAGATCTGAAGAGTCGACAGCATGCTTGATGTCAGCTTGTACTCGCATTAAGTTCAGGGAGCTGCGGTCTCTCAGCAGCTGGAGCCCAAAACACCACCTCGCTACAAGCACAGCAGCTCAGTGGAGTCAAAAACAAGCACGCCTGACATGATAAATACTCCTGTTGGACGACATTTTGTCTCTGAAATAGTAGCAATAAACAATGTTACTGTCATTCAGAGACCATTTTATGCCGCTGATTAAATGAAAATATTAAAGCGAGATTATGTAAGAGCATCTTTTTAAGGAGCAATGGACTTTTAGCTCTGAAAAATGTTCAGAAATAAGGACTAAAAATATGTTTATAGGGTTACAGCGTGTAAGATTTTGGGAGATTTAGTGGCGTTTAGCGGTGAGGATTTCAGATTGCAACCAGATGAAGCTTCTCCCAGTCAGAATTCCTTTATTGATCAGGAGGTTTTTACTGGGAGCTGATAAATAAAATAAATAAGCAGGTGATTCAAACTAGTAAAACACTGAATAAAGCAGGTTCTCGTTACAAAATCGGTAACACAAAATAACTCAGTTTGAGACAAAATTTGGCGAATAAAAACAACAACCATATGATGCCTTCTGCAACTAATAGACAAGCTTAACATGGCTCTGGGAAAACCGCAGTCACCTCCGTAATCCTGCGGTTCTGCCGCGGCTGGACGGCCTGGGAGCTGAGCTGAAGTGGTGAGAGGGTAAAACTTATTGGCTGGTAGCCAGGGGTTGGCGAGCTAACGTGCAGCTGTAGGCTACCGGTAAGCTACGCTGTGTCATCTTTCAGGCGTACTTTTATTTTTCTTCTGACTTCCACAATTGGAAGAAAAAACTAAAAAAAGAATCATTGCGACAAAGTCTTCTAATGGTCGGAAAAGTCCTGCTGTTTATTTTGGCATCAATTTGACTAAAACGCATATAAACGCAATGGGCGGTAAAGAGGTCAATAAACTGATTAAGGTCATGTCCACATATCGTGCAATACGTCGATAACATAATTATCATGACCCTAATTAACATCACCCTGACAGCACAGTCAAACACACAACCCGGCTTCATCGGTGGATGATTTCCTACCTGAGCAGAGGATGCCTTTGTGTCGGGCGCAGGAGAAGTCGTCACACTCGCAGAAGCTGCCGTAAATCTTCCCAAACTCCGACTCGTAGCACAGACACTGGTTGCAGCTGCACTCTCCTCGCCCGCTGCAGATCTGCTTGCCTTCGGCTTCCCGGCAGGCGCTGAGGTACATGCTGCTGGCCTCGCCCTCCTGGCACTCACAGCGGGCGCCCAGATAACCCGGCTCACAGCGACAAGTCCCACAGTTATAAGTACCTGCAGGGGAAAGAGGTTCTTCTTATTGTACTGACAGATTACAGGTTTAAATACACGACTTTCCTCTCTGTGTACCGCTTTATTTATTCTGAGGGATTAGACATCAGTTCATTCAGATTCAGTCATGCAGCCACATGCTCAGTCATTCATAAACACATGCATTTTTGCTAAAACCTTCCTGTTTAAAATACTTCCACATAAACAGACTCATGCACTGACTAATAGAGCAGCTGCACTGATTGTGCCAAAGTGTTTTTAATTACACTTTGAGCAAAGCCGCATGTGTTTATGAAGCACTGAGCGTACATGGATAAATGGATGCACTGAGGATACACGAGACTTGGATTAAACTGCATGAGTTGTGTGAGAGTTTGTAAGCAGATGTTTTGATGTAGTTATTCTGTTACTGAGTGTGGACCCCAAAAACCTGAATTCAACACAAACACTGTTATGGATGTTATGCAATAAAACAACATTTCCACGTCCAAAAACAAACTAACAAGACGATCTAAGGTCCCAGGGTGACGGGAGGAGAGGACTACTAACGTGCCGACTTTATCGCTATTTAGCGGCTTTTCGGACCCTCTCAGCAGCACTGATTAAAAAAATCGCAACAGGAGAAACATTTAGCGACTTATTTAAATCATCAACAAGGAGGAAATATACTGTCCAGGACGGCTCTTGGCATAGGAGATATAGGAGGCCGCCTCGAGCGCCACAAGCTGGAGGGGCGCTTCTGGTCACGCTAAAAACAAGCAAACCCAAAAAACCCGGCAATAAACTGCTGCTCCGGTTAGCGCCCTTTCTTCATATTCTGCCTTGAAAATAACAAATGAACAAATAAAGAGAAATAATCATAAACTCAGCGCCCCTCTTTAAGTTTAAAATTATGGTTAGAGTATAATTTTGGCTTTTACGGCCATCATTATCTCAACAACAACCACCACATGTGAGAGCATCTCCATAATCATGCCAAAGAAAGTCATCAATTTATGGGGTTAAAGTGGGAGTTTTTTCTGAGGAACTGAAG
The DNA here is from genome assembly GCF_008729295.1 of Plectropomus leopardus. Lineage (NCBI taxonomy): Eukaryota > Metazoa > Chordata > Actinopteri > Perciformes > Serranidae > Plectropomus > Plectropomus leopardus. The sequence continues at coordinate 260 of NW_024627107.1, read as the reverse complement.
TCAAAGTAGCAGGTCGGGCTGCACTGATTGTGGTGTTCCACTTCCATGAAGCTTTAAACCTACAGGAAGCTGTACAGCAGCAGTTTTCTTTCCTGTGTGATTAACAGGGCTTATGGGTTTTGTGTTTTAACAGGGGCTGATTTTCACATGGATTTTTTAGGTTCCCTTGTTTTCAAATGTGATGCATTTCCTGCTGCAAGAAGGATTTTAATTAACATTAAACATCAGAAAAGGCAAATTAGCTGCTCATTGTGTACCAG
>NW_024627106.1:0-1864 GCF_008729295.1 Plectropomus leopardus | reverse complement strand
AACGCAATGTCACACTCGAGGTCGTGTGTTGAGCTGTGTATGCTTAATTATTGTTGTTATTGTTGTTGTTGTTGTTGTTATCTAACATATTTGTTTTTAGTTTGGCATCATTAGTATTATTTTGTGTTCTTCCTGTGTTTTAAGTTTTTAATAATTTAGAAAAGAAAGTTTTTTAGGTGGAGGCTTTAAATAAACCCTTTGGATTTTTGCCTCTCCCTGCACTGTATATTACCTGTCTTTCTTTTTTTTCTCAGTATGTTTTAAACTGTGCAAAATGAATAAACACAAATACAGATAAATACAAAATATCATCACGGCTGTGATTATCTTTGACCTACGACCGAGTCACAGCTAGGAACAACATCACTCCCTCTCCTGTGATATTGCTTTAGTATCAGACACCAGAATCCAGAGAGTAACTTTAAGTATTTTACTAAATCCCTCCGAGAAGCAGCTGCAGACTGACCTGAACTTTTTATCTTCCACAGGATTACTATGAAACTGACAGACATTTAGGATGATACCAATAGCGACCTGTGGGTGGCATCGATAGTCCAGATTACCGGAAATCTAAAAGAAGAGGAGGAAGAAGAAGAGGAGGGGGAAACAGGAAGTAGGAAATAGAAAAACATTGAGACTTGAGAATAGTGAACAGAGCATAATGCATCCATGGAAAAGAGCATGATAGCAGTTATATGGTTTCTCCTCTTGAATTAAGCCTAATCCTCCACGTGAATCCCACTGAAAGCAATGGCTGTAAGTTTTGGATGTTCTTTGCAAGAAATTTTACTTGGTGTTTTGGTGCAAAACAGTTAACATAAAGGAAGAATACAAATTTTGAGTATAAGACACAAGATAAAAATATAGAATCAATTTATAAAGAACACAAAATGTATGTACAATGAGTGCAATGGAGGAATTGAACAGTTGTGCAGAAATTGGAGTTACAGTGCAAATATCTCTTAAATAAATAAATTAATCTACAGTGTGCAGTGTAAACAGAGAAAGTCCAGTCCAGTGTGCGTTAATGTAACGCATAAAAACTGCTTTGGCCTCACATTAATAAGATGTTTTCAGACTCCGGGGCTGGATGAGAGCCTGTGTCATGTGGATGTTGGGCCGGAGTATTGTTCATGATGGTGACAGCAGAGGGGAAGAAACTGTTTGTAAGGTGCAAGGTTTTGGTCCTGATGGACCGCAGCCTCTTGCCACAGGGGAGGGTCTCCAAACGTCCGTGTGGATGAGAGGGGTCGGACAAAAATTTTACCTGCACGCCAAGAGGTGCACAGGTCTTGGAGAGTTGGAAGATTGCAGCCAATCACCCTCTCCGCAGCGCGGGTAATACGCTGCAGCCTGTTCTTGTCCCACGCCGTGGCTGCAGCGTACCAGACTGAGATGGAGGAGGTGAGGAAGGGCTCGATGATGGCGGTGTAGAAGTGCGCCATCATTGTCTTTGGCAGGTTGAATTTCTTCAGCTGCCGCAGGAAGTACTTCCTCTGCTGTGCTTTCTTGATGAGGGAGCTGATGTTCAACCATCTCCAATGTCTTCAGAGCATTAAGCTCTAGGTTGTTCTTGCCGCCTGTCTTTTATTCCCACTTTGTTCACTATGGTGCATCTCTACAAGCAATTCTATGTCGTTTTCAGTCATTTTTAGGAGAAGTCAAATTTCGACTTTTTTTGCCATAGTATACTGTTGCCTTTGTGGCCATTTTTTGACATGCTTTATTATGAGGTTTTTGGCCTTTTTTGGTCTTTATTCCAACTTTGTTTACTATGACGTGTCTCTACAAGGTATCCTATGTCGTTTTCAGCCATTTTTGGGACAGGTGAAATTTAGACTTTTTTTGACATACTATACTATTG
>NW_024627105.1:0-1071 GCF_008729295.1 Plectropomus leopardus | reverse complement strand
CAGTCTATGCCAGCAGGGAGAGGAGGAGAGGGTTAGACAAAAGGTTAACTTTACTTCTGGAGTAATATTAAATTTGGAAAAAAAAAAGAAAATTAAATAGAAATTCGAACAACATATGGGCAAATATGGATGCAGCTATGTATATATCATGTATTATTATACTCTGCACAAAACTAAATAAAAATCACAAAAAATGTTTACTTACTTTTCAGATTCTTTTTTTTATACTTTCTGTCCAACCATGTATCTCCAGACGTGTCAAATTTTGAATTTTTCAGACAAACAGCAGCATGCGTTAATTTACTAGTTTTAGAAAACTCTCATTAATCTTAAGAAAAAAATAAAAATTTACAAAACCACTGGATTAGCATAAAAAATGTAGCATCACAAAACAAGCATGTCTGAAGTGGTAAAAGTTAGCTGAAATGGACAGACAGAGTTCAGACAAGTTCACCAGAGCACAGCGGGGAGGCTGAAGCGCCTTCATCTCCCGCTCAATCTCTGTGTTAGCGGCTGGTTAATGGCTTTGAAATGACAAACTCACCGACACGCTCACCACACATTCATTCGGCTGCAGTTAGCAATGCAAAAAAGGGGGGATGAGAGACAGAGAGGTGGGGTGGGGGGATCATTTACATGCTAAAATGTTCCCAATTGTCGACATGTAGAATACTTCAGCACAATGAAATATGAAATCTCTACAGACAGAAGCACTCCGGTGATGGAAGGCAGCTTAGCTCCTGAAAAGCCTAAATGAGCACAATTATGCGCAGGCTGCTGCCGCGCATTAGAGAGCAAATGGGAGAGACTGATTTATGCAAAGGGGGGTCTGGGAAATTATGATGGTTGCTGCAGAAGAAATACAGAGTGTAGATTGTGTTGACTGTATGTCAGAGGGAGAGATGCAATGTGGATGAGCTGTGGAGGACCCGGCAGCCCAATCAAATCAGTCTCATCACAATCCAATCATAACGGCTCCCAAAACAAAGCGCCGCAATAGAGAGGCTGTTTAATTGTGCTATTAACAAAAGTCTCATTTGAAAGACAAGAAAGCAGCAAATGAAGCAGAGG
>NW_024627104.1:0-3915 GCF_008729295.1 Plectropomus leopardus | reverse complement strand
TGCCCAGGTTTCAAAGGTTTGAATGTATGAGAACGGCATCTGAATGCAGCACAAGGAAACTGGTGTTGCTCCAGGTTTCAAAGAGTTAATGTCAAGTCAAGATGACTCAAAGTTCTGTAAAGTGAAGACAACATCGGATGCACAAAATCTACCCTAGTTTGTTTATTTCACCTGCAACTTTTTTTCTTTTTTTGAGGAAATTGCACAAGAGTTGCATGAATCATCTTCCTCTGTATTCTGTTTTTAGTTGTCGCCTACGACCTTTAAAGCTGCTGATCTGGTAATCATTTCAAACACCTCATATATCAGTGTATAAACTGCACATAATCCTCGATATTCCTGTTAACTACTTTATTTAGACTTCAAAACTAAGAAAACTGGAATGAGATGGGTTTGATTAACCCTTTAAAACGCTGAGCGACATCAGTGTTCTTTTGTTGCATTGAGACACCTTTCACAAGTATTTAAACCTTTGAACCCTGAGCACATGCTTGTTCTTTCATGTTCCTACACTTGCAAGAAATAAGTAAATTTAGAAAATGATTTTTGAAAAGGCAAAGGAGAAAATGCCAAGTGATAAAACAGGAAAAAATATTTTTAAATAATATCATAATTACATTTTTAAAATTACAAAATTGTTACAGGATTTTTTTTTTCAAGCACTCTTTCCAAGTCTTGTTTACCTTGTGTTTGTTTTTCTTGTTTTGTTTTGTTTGGTTCTGGGGTTTTATGTGGTGATGTTTTTTTTTTGTTTGTTTTTTTGAATACCTATTTTCATATAATTTCTTATACTTTTTATTGACTTCTTGCTAATTTTGGGGTAATTTCTTCATTGCATTCTTCCATTGTCTTCTTGTCAATTAGCTTGGGTTACAAAGACTTAAATACAAATGTGGAAATACATTTAAAACAATAAAACAAAACTGACTTAAAACGTCAACCAAACGGTAACAAGAGCAAGAACAGAGCAGAAGCTCCTCCTGGTCATAGACTGTACAAAATGACAGACATAGTCATGGTGATGTCACCACTTGATTTGTGGATTCCCGTTCTGAAGCCTTGAGTTTGGCATCTTGGCTGTCAACCACTTTTGATTTTTGAAGCCAGTAGTGACATTATTTGGCCAAAAGCGTGAAGCTAACCCTAATGCTAGCTGCTAGCTTAGTTTGCACTGTGCAATTACAGCTATGATCAATTGTGACAATGCTAAAGTTCATTTTTGCAATCGAAAAACAGACAAACAGACAAAACTTTTTAAACAAAAATGTACTTTCTGCAAAAATGGAATATCCAATGTTTTGTTTTTTTAGTGCATTCAAACCCTGAACAAAATTTAAAGGCGACCAAAGCCGTACAAATTCATTTTCAAAAACTGAACACGTTAAAGAGGAGACAGCTACAGCTACGCCTACACTCTGTAAATCTGTAATTACGCCATTATCATGTAACTAAACCAACGTCACCATGCTAGTGATGTCAACGAAGGACACACATCTTTTACTCAAAGCGGCCACGCCTTTATTTAGACATAACTTTTTGCCTAAATAATATTATTTAAACATAAGACTTACATATAAATTCAACGCCTGTAGAGTCATTAATGTGGACAATTAGCTTTGTCCCCGGCTGTAAACATGATTATTTCTGCTGTTAAGTTGTGCAGTTTAGCATGGGGGGCTGTGGGGATTGACTGATTCTTGGAGCCAGCCTCTAGTGGCCATTAGAGGAACTTCCATGTTGGTTTCATTTTTTTTAACCGTAGTGGTTGCTGCTTGGTTTCAACCTCAACTCACCTGGTACGCTGACAGTAGCGCTGACATCATAGATGCTGTGACCCATCTCTGGTTTGGGGATGTTGAAGACAGAGACATGGTATTTTTGACCAGGGTCCAACACCAGCATGTTAGCTGAGAACGACCACTGAAAACATAAAACAATACTGTCTGAATGTTTGGACCATAGAAATAAAATGACTGTCCTTTCTACTCATCGTATTTCTATGGTTTTGATCAATTACAGACTGTTACCACATATAAAACTGTGCTGCTGGGCTTTGCCCAAAGCCATGCTTTATAAATATATTTCGATACAGCTATATTTATCTGATCTTGATGTATTTCATTTTTTTGCTATAGTACAGCTGCACATTTCATCTACACTGAAATCAGAAAAACGATCCAGTTTAGGGGAAGTGTGCATGAAAATGATGTCTGTCAGTATTAAGAAAACAACAGTGTATCTCAGCGAGTGTTTCTTATCAAGTATCATGTACACTGTTTTATTCTTTACATGATAAATTCAAATATTCTTTAAATGCTGATTGTAGCTGTAGCCATAGATTGAACACACGTCTCTGATGAAAAAAGTTGAACCTGGATCAGGTCCAGTATTGATCATATGATCTATGATATTAACAGCAGGACATATTCACAAACTACAGTTTTAAATTTTTTTAATAATTAGCAAACAAATTTTGAGTTTGGGCCACAGTTTTATGAGGTCACGGTGACCATGACCTTTGACCTTCACCCACCAAATTTGTATTAGTTAATTCTTGACGGCAAGACGGCGTTTGTGTAAAACTTTGACAAATTCCCCCAAGGCGTTCTTGAGATAGTACATTCACAAGAATGACTAGGATGCAAGGTCACATCAACCATGATCTTTGACCACCAAATTGTAATGAGTTTATTGTTGAGTCCAAGTGGACATTTGTGCCAAATTTGAAAAAAAAACAAAAAAAAAACAACTCCCTCAAGGTGTTCTTGAGATAGTCAGTCCAGGAGACAGACAAGGTCAGAGTGACCTTGACCTTTCCCCTATCACCACCAAATTGTAATTTATTCATTGTTGAGTCCAAGTGGACGTTTATGCCATATTTGAAAAACTCCCTCATGGTGTTCTTGACATATCCCGTTAATGAGACTGAGACAGACAAGGTCACAATGACTTTGACCTTTGACCGCAAAAATCTGGCAAATACATTTTTGAGTAAAAATGGACGTTTGTGCCAAATTTGAAAATTCCCCTTGAATTCTCTCAAGGGGTTCTTGGTATATTGTACAAGATAAGAACGGACATAAATGAGGACAGGCGGACGTGAGGACGGGCGGACATGAGGATGGGCATGAGGAATTTCGGGAATGAGGTAGGAGGGATGGATAGACATGAGAAAAAACGGACGAATGTGAGGATGGAGGGACGGATAGACATGAGGACAGACAGACATGAGGACGGATGGACAGACATAAGAACGGCTGAGTCATCTTGATAAAATAAAATATGTGCTACCTGTATGTACAAATATAGATCATAATGGCTATGACATTTGATAATGGCGCAGTAAGTGCTATTTCAGTTGTTGTGAGCCACCCACCTTGTCCCCTGATGGACTCCTCATCGGGAGTTTGTCTTTGAAAGTATATCGAACACACAGGTTCATGTTGGTGGACAGCACCAGGACATGCAGCTCGGTGGCATTCAGCGCAGCAATACTGCCTGAGGACAAACACAGCACAGCTCACTTCCTGTCTTAACTACATCACACCTAACAGAAATCCAAACTTTCCTTGTACACTTCTTGCATTTTATATCATTCCCATGTAACACTTGAGACGGCACACTGACTCACCATCATCCTTTATCATCCAGTTGGCCATCAGTACCGGCTGCAGGTGTCCTGTCTCATCCCACCTAGTGTCCACAGACGCCCGAAACCCCTCTGGACTGCTGGGAGTGTACTCATGCACATCCAGCCATTCACTGTCCAAACAGTTACCTGCACACAGACACAGACCATTATCCATGCACATTCATGTTTTTTTTGTTGATTTATTTCTTCATTAACCCCCTTTAAACCGTAATTTTGCTTGATTTCTTTCAAAAACATGATAAGCAGGCAATAAGCAACAAGAA
>NW_024627103.1:0-2359 GCF_008729295.1 Plectropomus leopardus | reverse complement strand
TGTTTGTTTTATGTATTAATGTGAGGAAGGTCACCGACTCACAGTCATCACTGCACACAGACCGGATGTTTTCATCTTAAAAATGAAAACGAATGAAATTTCGTCTTTTAAACCTTGTTTTAAAAAATACTAATAAATCTACCTTCTACCCTCTAAGTCACATGCTTTATGTTTGTAAAACAGTGAAACTGAAAACATCTTAATTCCTCTAAAGAATATTTTCTAAGAAAATCATGTGCATGTTTCCACTGCGTCTCTGTGGTCGCTGCGGAGTCTGTATTTATAGTTTCAAATGACATCTTCCCCTCTGGGTGCTGAGACAAGTCTGTGCAGCAACACTTTCACTTTTCTTTTGAAGCATGTTTTGCAAAAGTTGCCGTGAACAACAACAGCGAGCTGCGTGTCAAACCAACCTCTTGTGTCACTGTGGAAAGGTATTATGTCAAAAAAAGGAGGGAAAAAAAAACAATTCTTTTAGCAGAAATGTTATCTTTAAAATAAAACATCAAACAACTTCCTCTTACTTTTCTTTAAAATCAGTTTCTAATAAATGTGCAAACCATCTCCCAAATCAGCAAGTCTTTTCATTCACTAACTGACAGTCAACAAGTGCATCTTTTTTTATTATATTTTTTAGTGCAACAATTTGCAAGGCATATAAATCACAGAGCACTTTAGCATTCTTCCACTTTTTCAGTGTTTTCTCACCTTACCCTCCGGCCCCCAAAAAGAGACCGTGACAAAAATCAAGACAATAACTGAAGTCATGTATTATTTACAATGACACCAAAATTACTAATCCCATACACACATAACACGAGGAAATACTGAATAAATATTTGGATGAAAACAACAAAAAAAAGGCACAAAAAAGGAAAAACGAAACAAGTGCATCTTTAAAGGAGTAAAACTGCCCTATTTTATATAAAGTTTGGTTTAGAAACACGAAATAGCTCAAATTTTGTTCTTAAAGTTGGAAACAGCTACTGATAAAACAAAAGGTGGATTATTCATCTGTGATACAAACTGTAGTTTTTTATATGACTCAGATTCATGGAGTGAAAATGAATCACTGTCTCAGCTGTTGAGGTGTTTGTTAGATGACACCCACAAGAAGAAAAAGAAAACACACTCTGGTGGTGTTTGCCTCTGTTTAACCCTAAACACACACACACACACACACGCACATACACACACACACACACACACACACACACACAGAGTGTCTGTTCGTGCAGTTTCGCTGACAGTCGGTGGGCTGTCGTCTGAAATAATCTGGAGCACGAAGAAAAAAAACTGGAAAAAATGCTGCCAGGAAAAAATTATGCAACAGTGAATTACATAAGGAAACAGATCTATGATTGTTTTTTTTCTTCTTCCTCCTCTTCCAAGTCATTGTTGTACTGAGTACTTTCTTGTTTTTTTGTTTTTTTAATATTATATTTCTGTAAATTTAAAAAATAATAATAATCCAGCACTTAGTACAACCATGACTTGGATAACAGCTTTGTGACCATCAGGCCGACACGGAGACCAAAACCTGAGCTCACACACACTAAACCTTTAAATCTTGCTGCAGACAAAAGTTTTGAACGTCCAGAAACAGCTCCAGTTCATTAAACATTTGGTGATTCATTACGCTCCAAAACGCTGGACCAGCGTGCTGGAGGATCGGAGAGGAGCTGGAAGCACTGATGCTTTTAAACTGTCTTTTTTTCTGGCCTTTATGTCGAGTCACAATTTTATGGTTTATACTTATCCTACTTATTAAGATCCACTTTTGCGTATTTCATGTGTTCTTGCTTCGTTTTTGTTTCTTCAATCGAACTGTAAAGCACTTTAAATTGCATTTGATTTAAAGGTGCAATATGAATAAAATTTGATTGATTGATAAAGCCTCCAACTGTCTTGAGCCTGAAAGCTACGATCAAAGAATCAAAGAACAGGTAATTGTAAAAGTATTATAGATCAATAATAATCAATGACCAGATGTTCATCAAAATGTTTATGTAGTTTTGTGCAGAGTATAATAATAAATCAAATATACATGGTTGCATCTTTTTTTGCAGGTATGGATGCTCTTAGAATGACCTGTGATGTCTGAGCTGTATGATTAAAAAAAATAGAATAAATAATATAAAAACAAAAATAAATAAACTGATAAATTTTGAAATAAAATGTTTTTAAAAAACTCAGACAGAGAAACAAATATGATGAAAAGAAAAGTGTTTATGAAAATTTAAAAAATGAACAAATAAACAAAAAAATAATTAATTAATAAAAAATCTACTCATCTTACCATATAATATATTTAAAAAATATATACATATGAAGAAAAAAAAACACAGAAGCAATCAAT
>NW_024627102.1:0-2129 GCF_008729295.1 Plectropomus leopardus | reverse complement strand
TAAGCTACATGAATAACTGAATAAATAAATAAATATGGTGCATCAAATGGTAACATTTATATTTTAAACTGAGCATGGTCCCTTTTAAATAAATAAGGTAAAATAAATAAATAATACTGGAATGAACCTAGAAAATATTCCCTGTATTTTCAAATAATGTAGAATTGTGAATTATCTGCAGATAAACCCCAAAAATTACTACAAAAACATACTGCCTGCATGTTTTCTGCCATTTAAGATTAAATTAACGGTTAAGTTTTGTAGCATGTGATCTGGGCTTTCGGCTTCACTTTAAATCGTCCCACATGAATTTCTGCTGAGATACACACACGTGCATTAATCTTTTTTTTAGTGGGTTTAAGATATTTTGGTTTAAACAGACAATCAACAGCAACAATTACAAGTATGAAATAAGAATTTAGACTTGCTGTTCTCCAGTAGTCCACCAGATGTCCCCAGACTCTCCCTCCAGTCACCTGACTCCTCCGTCCACCTGCTCACCTGCTCCTCATCCCCCAATCAGCCCTCCAGGATTTACACCAGACCAGCTCCACCTGCCGCTCCTCATGCTGGTGCTCTGCGCTTTTGTCTCTGACACCTGAAACTTTCTTTTCTACGCGTCAGTAAGCTCACACACCTTCATCTTCTCATTAAATCTGAGTATTTTTATTTAAATTATATGTTCTCAAAGCAGAAACCTCTTTACAGAAATGTTTATTTATTAAGACTCACTCTGCGCTTAAATTTCTGCCCCATGTTACAAATTAAATAATTAAAGTTGTAATACTTTATGATGAATGAAACCTGGATCAGCATCTATTTTCTTGTGCTTTTTTCAAACACTTCTCACAAGCTGTTTGATCCTTTTAAACCTGAACAAAACGTTTTGATTTCTTCCAGTAACATGAGGATAAAAGCCATTATCAACTTTGCATAAAATCACCCACAAATTGCAAAAAAAAATATTGGAATGTGAAAAGAAAATGACTAAAATATAGTTTTAAAAAAGAGGGGGAGATATTAGAAAAATGATCAAATATTTATTATTATATTTATTTTTAATTAAAATTAGGTTGCACAAAAAATATAACACAATATATAAGACATTTTTTCTTTTTTTTTAGTACTTTTTGCATTTTCATTTTTTGGTTTTTACTTTTTTTGTGTTGCATATTTTCAGATACATTTCTTGTAATTTTTTGATTCATTTTTTGTTCATTTTTTTTGGTCATGTCTTGTTAAATTGCTTGTTGCCTTCTGCCCACATATGTGAAAGAAACACTTGTTGTTCACGTAATTGGGTTAAAAGTTTATTATTATATCAAACATTTGTGTGAGTTAGGGAACCAAAAAGCCCGAAGTTGCTGTTTTGTGCTTGACTGTGTTTTGTTTGTTTCCGAGGGCTCATTACTGGAAACGATGGTGATGAAGACGTGGAAAAGATACGGATGGTTTGCCCTGAAAACCTAAAAAATTTTGGGAAAAGATCCACGATGGGGATGATTCAAGAAGACTCTGCTGCTGCTGCTGCTGCCTCAAGAATCGGTAAAAACAAAATTTAATCAAAATAATTATGTTTTCCATGTTTGCTTAAAACAGCATTTCTAACTTTTACACATGCGCTGCATTTTAAAAGGTCTATTATTAATTGACATTTAATCATTTTATAACATTTTTATGGGGAACACAATCAAAAGTTGTGCATCCAGCAGACATGGAACAACATTATCATACAATATTTGTCTTATTTTTAACTTTTTACTCAAACGTTCACTCTCCTGCTCTGTATTTTGTGTCTACCGGTCCCCAAATTTTCCTTGTAGTGTAGTATTTTCACAGTGTGTCCACCTGTCTTCACACAGTTGGCTGATTTTTTTTACCCCAGCCGCACTCGTCACTGTATATCTGCTGGATGACTCACATGCAGAGACAGAGATGCAGCGCAGGGTGAAGCAGCGATGCATTTTATTTGTCAGATCGAGTCTGCCTGCATTTATAGGGTGATGATAACAGTTATGACCTCATTTCATACACTGCACGCTGCACGCACAATACTGACGCTGCAAAAAACAAGTCATATGCTCGTGTGCTCATGTTTTTACGCAAGTGCAAACAAGATTTCCCCTAAA
>NW_024627100.1:0-2213 GCF_008729295.1 Plectropomus leopardus | reverse complement strand
TTATATTATATGCTATATAATATATTCTTTTTTGTTTCTATTAGATATATTTACTGACATTGTATAAATACTAAATAGTATTTGTATATTACATGTACTGCATATATTTTATGGGCTATATTTTATGATAGACTTTATATTTATTTCTTGGGGAAATTTCCCTTTATACTGTAGTCTGAGATATTCTAGTGCATGGATTGTTGTCTATGTATTTTTTAAATGTATTCTCACCAATTTCTTATTTTATTTTATTCCACTCAGATTGTTTTCTATCTGTTTTCTCTTTCCTCTTGCTCTGTCCCTGTGCTGCTATAACACGTGAATTTTCCTTTTGGGATCAATCAGATGTTATTTCATCTCATCTTGAGTCCAAGTCCCTAATTTAGCTATATTTTCTAAATTTTATTTCCAAACCTAAAGCTAAAACTGTGCCCTCTACACAATGCCAAGGATACTATTCTAGTAGAGCAACACTGAATCTGTTATTTGTGTATTTATTTTGTTTATATATATATATATATATATATATACAAACATAGGGAATAAAATGTTTGGAATCAGCATTTAAAATACTAACTATACATTTTCAGTTGCAGAATGCAAACACCCTCCAAGCTGCTAAAACCCGGAAATCCCAGGAAAAAGTGCAGAGAAGCTGACCTCCTGGCTGACGGCTACGACCCTGGTTAGTATGGATGGGAAACAGCGTCTGCCTCTTCTTCAGACTCAGCTGAGTTGAGCTTCAGTATTCTCCATCCTAAATACACTAGAGGGGGCCATTGCACTGTGTATACTCCCCACAGTAGGTTTTCATGACAGCTTGTACATGTCTTCTGAAATGATTCTCCCCAAAAAAGCAGACGAAGAAACCCTTCAAAAAAATATGTAAAATAGCCATTATTAGCTTTTCATAATCTAAATTCTTTGTGGTCTAATTCTCTTCAATTTATGTGAAAGCATTTTTTTCTCTTTTCTAAAACTGATATCTGGGACTAAAAAAAACAACTAAAACCAAACTCAGAGGTGTCCGTTATATTCCGAGTGTGTTCATTTGAGTTTGAGAAATTAAATTAAAAGCGGAGTCATTTGTTTCGCTCTCATCAGAGTTGATTTAACTGCTTGAACAGCACCCCAGTCTCTGCCTGGCAATTTCTAAGTAAAATATAATAATACAATTTTATTTGTGCTTATTCATTCTGTTACTAATGTGTGTATACGTGTTTCCATCAGGAACTCCTCACCTGTCTGTCAGATGTCCCCAGTGCGTTCTCTGGCTCTGCACAACTCGCCCGTCTGCCCTTTTGCCCTTCTGCTGCCTCCACAGGTGAATTTTTTTGACCTCACGGAAAAGCTAGCTTCTGACCCATGCAATGTTAAATTTAAGATAATTGTGAGATGCATTTTATCAACAGCACGCACAGGTCAATATGTTGGCATTTTGGATGAACATGGTGGAAGCAAACACTTTTTACTATAAGATACAAGGCTGCAGCATCCACTCAAATTGGACTGAGCGTGGCAGCTTCGTGCTACACCAATCAGCCACATGTGGAGGGTTTAAATGATCACTTGATTGCTTTGACCTTGCAGTTCCATACACTTTGACAATCCTTAACATCACAACAAGCTTTCAGGCATATAGTAGTATTTAGACCCATCTTTTATCTTATTTAGTACTTTTGGAACAAGCAAAATTGACATTTTTTTAGTAAAGAATAAAAATATAACAGCATTTATTTTCTCTAAATGGTTGCCTGAAGATTTTCTCACTTATTTTTTCCACTAACTACATCCTTGTATAACTACAATTGTCCATTTTGTTACTGTTTTTCTCTGCTCTACCTGAATAACTGCTGTCATGACCCCTTTATTTCCCACTGGGATCATTGCGGTTGCACACAAACACACACCGGTGTGTGTACAGTAAAGTAATGAGCTAACATCACACCATCATGAATCATAACTGCGTAGCAGATGGCAGCGGGTGTGTGCAACAGTCTGCCGTCCCGCTGGCTGCTGAGACCAACATCAGTGAGGAGGACTCAGTTTGGTCTTGTCTCTTCAACAGTATTATTGACAGAAAATCAGCCAGTTCTCGGTGCTGTTACTTAGAAGTAAAAGTAGCAATCTCACATTGTAAAATACTCAGTTACAAGCAAAAGTCTTGCAATTAATTTGATTTTACATAGGAAAAAATCTGCAATAATTAGCAT
>NW_024627099.1:0-1704 GCF_008729295.1 Plectropomus leopardus | reverse complement strand
TATTTATTTGTTTTGTGTGTACATTTTTCCTTTTTTTGGTGCTAATTGTCAGGTAATTTTTTTAACGGACAAACTTTTTTTTTTAAATAAATTTTTTTTGCTCATTTTTTTTGGGTCTACTAATTGCTCTTTCCATTTTTTTTTAATCAAACCACTTTTCTTCACATTTGTTTGTTTTGCTATAACTGCACTGTCATTGACATATCCAAAGCTGATCATTATTTTTTTTTTTTAAATCTACTTTGTATATAGTATATTGAAAATAATTCATTTTTGTGGGGTTTTTTTTTGGTGACATTTTTTTTTAAAAACACAGAGGCATCATGACGTGGCATTTAAAGGGTTACATTTTTTAAAAAAAATAATATTTGACATTTATACTGCTAAATGATGACGATGTGGTTAAAAAAATAAACTTATTGAAAGAAGAAAATGGAATTTTCTCGGATTTTGCCACAAAAAAAACCCCACAAATGTATAATTTCACATAGAAAAGACCATGTACCATATTGTACCGTATCGTATTGTACCATGTCATATTGTACCATATCGTATTATATCATATAGTATCGTATCACATCATATCGCATCGTATTGTACTGTATGGTATCGTATTGTTAATAAATTGTACCATGTCGTATTGTATTATATCGTATCGTATCGCATCATATTGTATCGTTATTGAACCGTATCATATTGTACTGTATTGTATCGTATTGTTATTCATACTGATAACTGACAATGTGGATTAAAAAATAAACTTATTGAAAGAAGAAAATTGAATTTTTTTGTATTTTGCCACAAAATAAAAAACACAAATGTATAATTTCACACAGAAAAGACCGTGTACCATATCGTATTGTATCATATCGTATCGTATTGAACCATGTCATATTGTACCGTATCGTATTGTACCATGTCATATTGTACCGTATCGTATTATATCATATCGTATCGTATTGTACCATGACATATTGTACCGTATCATATTATATCGTATCGTATCATATTGTACCATGTCATATTGTACTGTATCATATTATATCATATCGTATCGTATCGCATCATATTGTATCGTTATCGAACCGTATCGTATTGTACCGCATCGTATTGTACTGTATTGTATTGTATACAATACAATACATTCTGATAAATGATGACAATGTGGTTTAAAAAATAAACTTATTGAAAGGAAAAAATGGAATTTTCTCATATTTTGCCACAAAAGAAAAACACTAATGTGTAATTTCACATAGAAAAGACCAATAAATGCACGTTTTTAGCGAGAAATGTCTCACTGCATGAGATCGACGCAACATATTAACTCGTTGACGTACTTGAGTTGATTGTTGGACTTGACGAGCTCCTGGATGAGGGACTGTCTCCTCTCTGAGTCTGCGAGCATCGTCCTCAAGGACGTCCTGATCTCGCCCGCTGATTTCTTGTCCAGAAGAATCAGATCTGAGGACACACAGAGACACACAGACTGTTCATACTGTCCATTCCCGAAAAACACAAGGGAAACTTCTCAAGGCTTTAGCAGTCTCCTACAATTAAAATTTCACCGTGACGCGAATAAACCACAGAGAACAATAATAATAATAATAAACGAATATTATATAAATTACAAGAATTAATCATTTTTTAAAATACTATTGCGACGAAACGAAATTAGCACAACAACGTAAAAAAAATAAATAAATA
>NW_024627098.1:0-2746 GCF_008729295.1 Plectropomus leopardus | reverse complement strand
ATTAAACTGAAATGTAAAGACAATCTGGGCTAACAGCAATGTTTATTTAGATGCTAATGTAACCTAAAGCTGAAGTTATTAGTTATTGCCAGGTTATTTTCTGTCAACCAAGTCCTGCAATAATTACCTTTTTGTTAAACATGCAACACAAAACAAGACTGACACTGGTGTGACTAAATAAAGGCCATGACAAACAAACAAACTATCTGGGTTTTTTTTAAACATGTTTATGTGTCCAATTTTTACTGTTTCCTGAATTATAACTAGCTTCTCTTAATAACACCTCACCCATAAATTTAGGGGCGGGGGGTGGAATTGGTACAGCATAGTATTGTGATATTTTGTGTGGCAATATTGTATCGATACAGGAAGGATAAGTATTTTTTTATTATATAAATAATTAATTTTGCAAATGCAAATCAAATGTTGGTCTCTTACTCAAACAATGCAATCGATTTTGTTTTCAGTCCACTAGGCACATGTTGCTGCAATAAAATTGACTTAAGTGAAATGAATGGACTGAAAACTTTATCTTATTAAATAAAAACAGACGATGAAACTTTGCAGGCATGATTTGCAACTGCAAAAAGGTGATAAATCGCAATATATAATCTTCGCAATACTCAGCATATCGCACGTTTAGAATTGTAAAGATTGCAATAAAATTATATAGTCACCTATGTATCGTGATCATGTGGTATCGTGGGGCATCTGATGTTTCTCAGCCCTAATTATATCGTTTCTAATCACCTACACAAACCTTTATTGTTGTGGTTAACACTTTGGTTTTATTTTTAGTGAAACATTTACAACAACAACAACTGCACCAGTAACCCCAGGCGTGACATATGATGCTTTAAATTCAGTATAAGCTTTAAGTCAAGTTAGAAATGCAAACTGAGTGTTAGAACAATCTGGGCTAACAGTATTGTTCACGTAAATGCTAATATCAGTTTGCTTGCTATGCTGCGCAGTGTAACTGCCACCGTTAATCTGTGTTAAGTAATATTGGCTGCAAGAAGAGAAGTAACAACCAGTTTGGTTCAATAAGAGAGCTTACTGTACTTTGCTAGCTTATGTTATTCCTTGTTTGTTTAACGTTACCGACATTAGGAAAGATTTTGCCCAAAGCCGGCCGGTGGCTAATTAGCTGCTAACATTAGCCACCAGCTAAGGCAGGCAGGCCGGAGCTGCCAGGCAACCAGCCAACACTACGGGCTATGGCTGAAAGAATAACATCCCCGAGATAATAAGTCACGTTAACATTAGCATGCCCTGATTTCAATGATCACTATGCGGTCACACAGCATCTGAACTACTACAGGAGGTTATCCAGGTCACAAATATCGACTGACAACAGGTCTAGAGATAAGGCGCAGTTTATGGCTGCTAGCTGCAGTGTCGGGATGAGGGAAGATTGCATCCTTGAAGTCCTGATGAGCTAGTAGTTAACAACAACTTACTGCTGCACTCTTCGTCGGCGCATCTTTTAAAGTCAGAGAACCTTTTTTCCAAGGCTGCAGTTGAAATAAAATTAAATAAAAGTAATAAAAAGCCCTGTCGGTAGAAGTGTTTTGCTGCCATGCTGGCAGTTTTTGTTGACTGGATCGACTCTGCTGCTGCTGCTGCTGGAGCTGAAGGAGCCGACACGTCAGCAGATCAGATCCGGCAGGGTGTAGGCACGGATAGGTTTACACAGGATATAAGGTTTGGAGCTGGCTGCTTCATGTGACTGTGGGAAACAAGCTCCAGATGCAGTGGTGAGAAGAGAAACTGCACAGGAAATCGGCCTCATCTTTTGGAATCATCCAGCACACCAGCAAGGACACCTAAATAATACACAAGGATTTTAGAGATTAAAAACATGGGACATGGTGCATTAAAATGCCATTTAACCATTTGAAACCTGGCTTAACGTCACTTTTTTGTGATGCGTTCAGACACCTTTCACATGTGTTTAAACTTCTAAACCCACGAGGAATAAAGACAGTAACCAACTTATCAAGAAATGTTCTCCAAATTGCAAGAAATTAGTGTATAGAGAAGATTGTTATATTTTAAGAAGCAGGGGAAAACGTAGAGCAAACATTTTTTATAGTTATATATTTTGGAGTATGTTGCAGAATTATTCTTATTTTTAGGCACTTTTTTTTAAACAAGTAATTTCCTTGTGTTTGTTTTCTACTTTCCCCATTTTGTGCTAATTTTCAGGTAATTTTTTTTTTACTTACTTTTCTTTCTTTTTTTTTAGTCATTTCTAGCTCATTTAGGGGTCATTTCTTCTGAAATTGCTCATTGCCTTCTACCCATGTTTTTGAAAGAAACCAAGCTTTTGCACAGGTTTCAAAGGGTGAATCCGTGGTGGAGTTCAGGGCACTACTACCACACTGCAAAATATACTCTGTTGCTAGCAAAAGTCCTGCACTGAAAATATTACTTAAGTAAAAGCATGTGAGTGCAATCAGTAAAACATGTAGGCTATTTAAGTAACAAAAGTAAAAGTATTCATGCAGAAAAAACAAATACAGTTTAGCTCTATAGCCAGAAAACAGAATAAAAGAAAGAAAAGGCTGTTACTACAAGTGGTAGATGGGCTTGTCGTAAAAACAGAAAAGCATAGGAAAACATTGGTTTAATATGGAAAAGAAAATCAATACATGCTGGCAATCCAAAAGATAGTGAAACAATATCTTTTTGCCCAACATTTTGTTTCAACACAATAGACATATGTACCTATAATTAAAAA
>NW_024627097.1:0-1122 GCF_008729295.1 Plectropomus leopardus | reverse complement strand
ATCACCCGTACTTACTGGTGAGCTGGGCTCCTCATTCATTTCCTCACCAGACCCATAATCCGAACAGTCTGAAGCTGAGGGAAACTAGAATACATGCACCAATAAAACTAGGCAGGTACCAACAGCACAATTCATACATATAACCACAAACCATGAAATTATTTCAACATACACTCTCATCAGGTTCTGATTCCACACTACTTGGCTTCTTGGGCGTCGAGTGTAATGCTCCTGGGCAATCCATTAGCCCTCTCTGAAAAATCTCCTTGATCAAAGGAAAAGGCCATTGATTTTAAAATGCAATACATACATTCCTTGGATCAAATTACCTTGGGATGCTATCCTTGGATGATATAGTACTTTGGGATGCTATCCATGGAGGCATTAGTGAATTGGATTCAAAGAAAGGAATAGAGTAGACTGGGATCCTCTCCTTGGGCACATTTAGAAATTGGAATATAATACTTTGAGATACTTTTCTTGGAGACGTTAGTCATTTACATTCAGTATTAGGAATATAGTAGTTTGGTATGCTCTCCTTGGAAACATTAGTCATTAAGATTCACAATTAGGAATGTAATTTCTTGGATGCTACCACTGGAGATGTAAGTGAATTGGACTCAAAATTAGGGTTAAGATTAGCTTGGGATGCTCTCCTTGGACATAGTAGTTATTTAGATTCAGTATTAGGATGATATTTGTTTTTATAAACTTGTGCACTGAAGTTGAAAGTATTAGCAACCTATATTCAATATTAGGAAAAGATAACTGTAAGCTGAACTTGGAAGCATTACTGTATATAATGCAAAGATTGGAGAAATTAATTATTTATTTTTCATCCTTGGAATAAGAATAAGGAATTTAAATGCAAAGACCAGTTATTAAGATTTTAATTAAGTAAATAAAACTTACCAATGTTGTGCTCTCTTGTGTGATGCATTTGTAGTGAAGGCAATTACAATGTGGAAGGTTTATTTATACTCCACACATGCTCATTTCTTATTGGATAAAAAGCAACCAATTAGAAATGTGTAGGATTTTTTTTTTTTTTTAACAACATATAAGTAAAAAAAAATGCTCTTTTGGAATACCCACCCAAATTTGTGGCATTTGTTATTAAAC
>NW_024627096.1:0-1308 GCF_008729295.1 Plectropomus leopardus | reverse complement strand
AATTTATTGCATCATGACCACAAGGACATCCAAAAGACAGATTTCCTGCAGATAGTTTGGGGAGCCAGTGGTAGGTTAAAATGGATCTGCTCCGAGTGTGGCCATTCACAACAGCTAGAACACTTAGAGCTACACGTAAGACATGATTGTTGGTGAAGATTCTCAGTCTTTCAACTTGTGGTAATTTTAAGTGCTATATCGTAGGTGACTGAACACAGGTAAGTTTCTTGAGGATGTTTTGCCTCTCATCCCAGCGGCTTGTTCAGTTCTTAATGCTTAAATTTGGAACTGAAGAAGTCTTTCTGATGAGAGGTGAAACATCTTCAAGAAACTCAAGCAAGTCCAGTCTCCTATGATATAGCTCTTAGAATTAGAACATAGTGGTATTGTCTGTCACCAACAAATTTGTTTGGAACACACTAAGGCCTTCAGGCAAAGACACTGTCCGGCACATATAGCCATCGCCTTATGGGAGCTGCAGTTGTTGAATGCAAACATACATAACTTTAGTCTGGACTATCTCTGTAATATGGCATTAAGACAGAAGTCAACAGAGTTGCAAATGAAAGTCATTCTAAAGGGAAAATCAAAGTGTTACTTCTTGCTAAGCAAAACACCACACAGAGGAGTCAGTCAGTGGTTGGTTCAAGATCGGAGAGTTTGAGTCTGAGGTAAAAATCCATCCCAATCAAGCAATGTTCTACTTTTATCAGAAACTAAGAAAATGCTAAGAGGCTGTCAAGGTAGATAGGATGTTTCAAAGTGCTGAGAATGAGGTAGGACCACACTACAAAATGCCTTAAAATCTACTACTACTGCTGAGTCACTCAACTGAACCCAATGCTACACAGAGCTATGGAACCAGAGGGAGGTTCTGCTCTTTTCTCTGGTCTGTGTTGGAGTATGGAGGCTAGCAGAGCTTTCAAGGTCTTAAGGATGCAAACCCTTTAAAGCCCTCTGTCGGGCTCAACACGGTATACCTTAACAACCTGGACAAATTGGTTTGATTTCTTTCAAAAACATGGTGAGAAGGCAATGAACAGCTTAACAAGACATGGCTTAAAAAATAGCAAGAATAAGTTAAAAAAAGAACAAACAAGAAAATTATCCCCCAAAAGTGCTGCTGTTACATAGTTTTAAATATAAAAATACAGGAATTATAAATGTCGTTTTCTGGAGATTTGTCCCTACTTTTTTAAAGTATATTTTTCTGTATATTTTTCTTTTTTACCAACTAATTTTGAGGTAATTCTCTGGTCAACTTTTCCTGAAATTCATGGGATATTTCTTGCTAGTTTGGTCATTGCC
>NW_024627095.1:0-3983 GCF_008729295.1 Plectropomus leopardus | reverse complement strand
AACACACAAAGACGCCAGCTGGGCGTCTTCTTACTGAGCTATGAAAGAGGTGCTTAGACTTGTCGCAGTGGGTCACTCATGCAAGACAGAGTTGCATTATTTTTTGTGAGTTAACGTGTTTTGTGTTATAATGTGCAAAGTTCAAAGTGCCAGACACGTCAGCAACATCTGATACACAACTTTATTACTTGGGACTGACAGTTTCCAACAGCTCTTAGAATATTTTTTTCAGACACTGTATAACCTTACAGATTAAATTGGGTTCATTTTTCTGGCTTTTTGAGTGTTTTCAAAATTTTAGTCTAGTCTACTGATGTAACTTTAAACTTTGGTTTAAACGTCAGCGACATTAGTCGTTGGGAACATCCCTACTGTCAGAACACAAGTTCCTTCTCTCAGAGACCGAGCCAAAGCCATCATCCTGCATTTTTCAATGTGTCCAGCAGATGGAGCTCAACCTGAGTGCATTTTTCTCTCTCCCAGAAAGAAATCACATTTAAACCACAGCTTATGTTAACCCTTTGAAACCTGGATCGACATAACGTTTCTTGCTGTGCGTTCAGACGCTTTTCACAAGTGTGCAAACCTTGGTTTCGCAGCTTTTTCACACCTACAGTTATATTGTTGAAAACGAGCAGTAAATGATGAACAAGAAATAGATTACTTGTCTTATTTTTTACATTTCATACAAGATGTTTTCAGATCAGCACCTTGTAACCATAAAAACAGATTGGTGTCTTTCCTTTGATTTGTTCTTGTTGTTTTTAATTGAAAGAGAGAAAGCCTCCCACTGTGAGAGCAAATATTTAAACGTTTGAGGCTATGCTCCGCGCTGCATGCTCGTTGATTTGTCTATAAAGGCCTCTGTGTTTATGCTTTATACTACTGAAAAGTGATTAGACCAAGACTCTTAATGCAGCAGCAGAGGAGTCACTGTTGGTTCACAGCTGATGCCATTTAAGAAATCACTGTATTATATTTCTACAGTGGTCTGATTACTGAACCAGAGAGATATCTTCTGTATTTATTTTTATTACATATTACATATATTCAGACAGATGGTGATGTCCAAACGTCATACCAATTTAACCCAGTCTGTGCCAGATGATGGCGACAATGCTCAATTTTCTAAATGCAAACTCCCAGTACAATTTATGAGGAGAAGAATGAAATTTAACCATTTCCTATTGTGTTTTCAATGGGAACAGTGAACTGTAAATGCTGGTGTGGAGAAATCCTCATAATATCAATTTAAAAAACTACTGGTGTTCAGTATGCTGAAGACATACAGTATATTTAACATTAATGTTCTTCCGACTGACGGCTGATGAACCTTCTGACTCTGTTTACATCAGAAAAAAAATCTCTAATCACTTACAGAAGCTGAGCCTAAACTGAAAGTTAAAGTTTAATGAATGAATAAATAATTGAACTCTACAGCAAAGTAACAGCTGCGCTCTACATGAAACACAAGGTGACCTAATGCTATCTTGGTTTACAGCAGGGACATGTTTTAACTGCAGTTTGTTAGTTTAACTCGCTGAGAGTCCAGTCAAATTGGCTCGAAGCAAAGTGGAACTGTATTCTCGCACTCTGTTTTCTCTACAGTCAGTTTGTGTTATTTGAATCACATAATTTTACCTACATTGATTTTTACTAACTACATAAATGTGTCTGCATATTGTTTAAAATAATGTAAAATTTGAGCTGTGCATCAGATTTTCATAATAATAATAATAATAATCATTATTATCATCATCATCACTATTATTATAAATTAGGGAAAATACAATAAGTCATATAAATAGTATATTTTAAGAGCCACCTTAGCAGGACCACATGGAAAACTACTTCAAACTGTCTGTTTCCTTTATAGACTCTAAATTTTGAATTCAAACAGCTTGGGAACAGTTTGAATATTTAACTTTTTACCACGTCTGAAACAAAACGAGAATTTCAAATATAAAGTGACGGCAGTAGCACGTACATTCAGGGAAGCATGTCAGTGCTAGCTTTTTGTTTTGGATCAAAATGCCAGCTAACGGTGTGTATAGCGGCTTCTGTACTTTACCTGCATACTGTGTGCAATTTCCTCGCGGTCAGACAGGATCTCTGCCAGGTTCTTGGTGCCCAGGACGTTCCTCAGGGTGGTCTGGGCCAGCAGTCGCGTAGCAGCATCTGCGTTGGTGATGTTAGCCACAGCCAGTGTAGCATTCTGGACGCGGTAGTACACCACACCATCAACGCTCACTGTCACAGAGTCTTTAGTCAAAACCTGTGATTGAACACATGAAATAAAAGATATTTTAGTGAAGTTCAAGGGAAATTTTCAAATGATTCATGTTGTTTTATTTGTTGAAGGGTGCATTTTTGATGTCCTCTGAATTTCTACGGATGTGACAAAGCATTTGTTTAATGTAGCTGGAAGTGTGCGTGTCATACCTCTTGCGGTGGGATGTCGAAGGTGATGGTGCGCATGTCCACGTTAATAAAGCTGTCAGTGCACGGCAAGATGAAGAACAGCCCTGTGGAATCACAAGAACGCAAACAGTTTTAACAAAGACTAAAGCCACTGTAAACACAATAATGAGGAAGCGTCTTCACAAATGTTTGAAAACACCGCGATGAATGAAAGTCTGGCAGGAGGCCAAGTCAAGCTCTCTGTATCAGGCTGCAGCTGTGCTGACAGCGAGGCAAAGCTGTGGATATTTGCAGCTTTCATAAGCCCGTTTCAAGTCACAATGATTGAATTAGTGCATTAAACAATACGTGGCATGTGCCTGAGCGAATCAGACATGTGCTAGGTGTGCAACCATTTAGCAAACATTAACGCCACACCAGTGAGAGACGAGTGGGCTGCATTTCCTGTCAGGATATTGTGTTTAAATGTTAAAACGCAACCATCTGTTCAGCAGTGGGAAAGTAAGACAGCAGCGGGCTCAACGGCATTTACAGCTTTCTCAACAATCATAGATCCTGTCGGATAAGTTCAGAGGCCTCGTTTACTCTCACACAAACTCTGTAAAGCAGCTTGTGATGCAGTGGAAAGTTCCACTGATAAGCACGCTGAGAAAAAGGTCTGCTTTCAATAAAAACCTTCGTGCGCGGCAGAAGTGTATACAGACGCAAAATGTTCCACAAACACAGCCTCTTCATTTTATGACAAACTATCCCTGCGAGTCTGTTTCAAACTAAATACACAGGGAAATGCTCTAAGTCACTATTGTATAACAGCTGTTGTAGATGGAGAAGGAGCCAGATTATGAGAGTGAGGGGCATTGTGGGAAACCAAATGCTAAATTCAACTTTGGCATTGGCTCCTAAGGAATGAGAAGTTTGCTGGCAGAGAGCTATAATTACACCACGCCGTCATCAATGGAGTCCCCTGGCACTCTGAGGAGTCACATTTCAGCATTTTGAGAGGACACAGCCTGGTTTTTAGATCCCGTAAAACAAGAAATCAAAGATGAAGAGACAGTGAGTTATGAGATGTATGCAAATTACACCTCGAGGGAGTCTATTTTTTTTTACTTAAACAAATCCACTGCATTTTAAAACAGGAGTCACATCTCTGAGAACAGACCTTGAACAGACACATGTGCAGCAGGATTGCCAGACGTATGGCGGCACCATGTCATGACCATGACATTATGTCATTGTTAGGCCAACATATTAGTCCATTTTTAATTTGCATTGTTGTTGTTATCATGGACTTGACTTTTTGTGAGCCTGCTCAGCAGAATGTCAACTCCTTACGGTCTATTTCTATCTTAACTTTTACACTGCATCCGTTCTAACCAATTTACGTGGGGGAGGGGAATTTTATATTTCCTAACCACCCACTAAAGACCAACATATCCACTTAAACCTCAAACCATTTTAAGTCCACACTGATGCATTACCATGCCAACATACACATTTTCCTGAGGTTTTAACCCTTTGAAAACTGGAGTGAAATCGCTTTTCTTGTGCTGCTTTAAGAC
>NW_024627094.1:0-2900 GCF_008729295.1 Plectropomus leopardus | reverse complement strand
TCAGCAAAACAACATCAAAACATCTTTTTACAAACTCTCACACACCTCATGCAGAATTTTCCAAGTCTCATTTATCAGGTCATTTTTGCTAAATCATTACTATTACTAACATTTTTGTATAAAACAGAGCAGGTGTGTGACTGAAAAAAAGTTTTCATCATGATTTCGCAATAACACAGGGTGAGTAACTGAATTACTATTTATCATCTGGGGGTGTGAAGTATCCCTTTAACAAACAAAACAGTACATCCCACATTTACTAGCCCCATGTGGATTTAAATGTGCTTCAAATTTGGGTAACCTGTAAAAATGTAAAAAGCAAAAAATGTATACGAGCTGCACAATAACACTTTTATCTTGAGGCCTTTGATTAAGTCTTATAAGCCCTCTTAGTTGAAACATAAAAACACTTCTGGCTCAGCTCATGGTACCAGCTCTCTACTGCAGCCTGAGGCAGCAACCAGCACTGAGGCTGGTGCAACTCTGCACTTTCATTCATCACCCTCTCGCCTAATCCGGATTTTGTCTGGAGTAAAAGGGTCAGCCATCTGAAATTCCAGGAAAGTCAAGTGAACTTGATTATCTATAAAAAATCAGTCTAGCTTATTCATTGCTGAGCAAAATAGGCATTCTAATACTTTTAAATAGTGAGTGATCTGAACCTGAAATTACATCTTTAATTCATTTTTTTATTCTTCTGTGGCTCTTCCAAGCACAAGAAAAAAAAAAACAAGAAAAAAAAAAGAAGAAAAAGATATGCCCAAAATTACACGTGGCAAAATTCACATCTTACATACACTGTATAATCAGTCTGTACTTCAAGCATGTTCACACCCATTCACAAACCTGTTGGGCGATTATGGGAGCCCAGTTTTGATCAGCATGTTGCATAACTTTTTTAACACGACTGCACGTTTTAATAAAAGGGTTTAGTTTTCAATTCGGCATACACTTAACAGACAACTCTGCATGTTTTGGCATTGCAACGTTTCAAACATAATTTATCACAGACGCTGCAAATAAAAATAGGGTCGCTAGATTAATTCTATTTAAACAATGTAGACATGCTAAACAGAACTAATGCCGGACTGACGACTGGGTTGTGCAAATATAGAAAATGTCTAAAAGTTTGCACTAGGGATGTTGGTTTTGCAGATACTTAAGGGTTAAGTTTAAACTGACCACATTTTTAATGGAGTTTGGTAACACAGGTCTTGTAAATAATTTAGCCTCGACTTAAAAAAACAAAACAAAAAGAAAAAAACTAACGCCGAATTAAAAACTGGGTGGTGAAAATAAAGAAAATGTAAAAAAGTTTGGACTGGGCGCGTTACATTTGCTGATATATAAGGGTAAATATTAAATTGAACGCATTTTTCATAGAGTTTGGTGACGTGTTCACTGCCACACCAGCCCAAACCGAACCCCCTCTGAAAGCAGCGTGTGAAACTGCTGAGTCGGCCTGACATTACCCTGTTCCGCAGGCTACGTCCAGCACCCTCCGCACACCGTGCTCTTTCAGCAAAGACACCACCCAGCTTTTGTACTCCTGCGTCCTACTCTGCGTGTCTCCGATGTACAACTCCCAGACTTTGGCTGCTTTGCCGTCGGCGTACTGGTCAGGAAGACCCTCGGCGGCCACACCAAGAGAGCGGGTCCTAAACACGCCGTCGGCCGACATGCTGCTGCTTGGCTGTTTTCTGATAGCTAACTCTGCAAAGTGACAACGTTTAACGTTCGTGGCGTAAACGAGCTACTTGTCTAACAAGTACTCTGTCCACATGCTAGCTTAAGTTGTTATTACTTGTATGACAACGAGGGGAGGGGGGCAAACTTTAACCCAATAACACTGTTGTATGAACTGACGCCTACTTTGTGATAGGGCGAAGCGCGAGACGGCCCCCACTTCCGTGTTTACGTTTGCAGACGCCCCTCACGTTAGGTTTGATGCATTTCGTGGCCTAAAATGGCCTCTCAGGATCATTTACACATTTGCTTCATTATAAAATAACGCACAACTGGGTTATTCGGATACTTTGGTTGACAGATGTTAAGGTTAGGCTCAGGTTTGAGATTAGCCGGGCTGCATAGTAAAGCAGAATTAATTCACTGACTAAGGAAAGGTGTTGCCTGTGAGGCTAAACTCAGGTGTAAAAATTGAAATTCTCTTCCTCATTATCTCTCAAATATTATATCATTCATTATTTCATCATGTAGCCTGGACACACTGCTACCGAATTATCTAATATTTGTTTTACAAAATTACATAATAAATATTATTCACAGTTCATTTGCAAATCTATGCTATACTTATAACTTCATGTACGGTCTAAACACAGAGTGCATATTACTTATTGTAAGTATATGAACTCAAAAACATATCACAAAAAACAAAAAGCATGATACAGAGTAGAGAAAAGGAACAAAGCACCCTAAATGTGTCCAGATACACATTGTACAAAATGTTTTTCCTTTTTTTTTTTTGTTCCCTCCTCAAAAAGTGAACTCCTCTTGTTGTGATTGGCCCATGAAGCTTAAAAAGGTCCATGTATTAACTGGCAGAGCTGAGGCTGTGTCAGCCACAACCGGTGCCATCCAGGTTAGGTTTGTACCACCCAGTCTTATCAACAACTTTACAATGTGTTCTCTGTTCATCACATACACACCTATTTTCAAGAGAACAGAAGAATAAGGTCACATGGTGGCCTACAACTCCACTTCCTCTAATAATAACTAATAATAATAGCTGTGCAGTCAATAATTTATGTACTCACAACAAATGCATTCTGATTTTCTGTGTCCAATGGGTGAAACTGGGAGCCCAGACTTATAGTTACAAACATGTGTGCAGACACATGTTAAGTTAAGTGACTTCAAGAAATATCTTATATAATACACAT